>NC_057770.1:13402357-13578401 GCF_014825855.1 Bombus pyrosoma | reverse complement strand
AAGGAATAACGTCTTCGCGATGTGTTAACCAAGGGTCGGGCTTAGATTTTGTGAGAGCATACGTCTACTATCCCGTTGACCGCGTATTCGTTATCGAACCTAGGATCATTGCCATTAGCGTCTCGAGTATCTAATTACCACGGTTACTTGTCGATATCTGTAACAATCATACTTGCTCTAGTCAATATCTTCTCTGTTGTATAAGGACAATGTCTAATCACAACGAAGGTTCCTTTCACGCCCCTAACCCCAGCTCGAATCATACCGCTTCTCCGACATATATATATATATATATATATATATATATATATATATATATATTTAAGGTACGTTTTAACTTTTATACAGAACAAGGTACAAGTATTACAACATTTTTCGCAGTTTTATGGCATATTTCGTATCCATATATTGTAAAAGTGCCTTTCACATTTGCTCGTTTAAGCGAAACTGCAGAAATTTCAGTGAAAATTCTGCACGCAAGATCCGTTGTCTATTGTCAGAAACAAAAGACAGATCTTATTATAATTTTGTGACGCATACAAGTAACCATTGGACATACGTTTTAACATTTTGTACGACTGAATTCTAAGTTTAAAATTTTTTTCTTGTTGATTTTGGAATGGGAAATCCAATGATGCATCTCGAATGCCTCTCTCCAATTATAAATCGAAAAGACGTTTCGTGTTTTGCTTTAAAAGAAATTAATCTCTGCCAACAGTTTTTGAACGCTACAGTTTGCATGTTTTCATTCATTGACGAGCAATTGAATAAAAAAGGGCTTTCAAATCTACAGATTTTAGATAAAGACGATAAAGAAAAAGGGCATTTTTATGCCAGAAACGTTCATATTTCTAACAACCCTTGGTTTCCTAATTAAACAATTTTCTTCACTGTCACTAAGGAGTTTTTACTACATATTCATCCAGGTTCGTTATTTCAAATAGAACAAGAATAAGGTGGCATGTAATAGTAGTAAATTGCAAGGTAAATTTAATTTTCACTCGCCCCTACTCTCCAATTAACAGAGTTGATCAATGCGACTTTTGAACGACTTACGTGCCCAAGAAAATTATCAACCACGTGTAACAGGCACGGCGATCAACATATTAATGGATAAAACGACTCGTTATCGAAAAGTGGCTAGAGATTTTTCCATTAACCCTGGCGAATGCGATTGCGGATGATTACGAGATTCACTTAAGACGAAGATCACCGTCGTTCGAGATAACTCGAAACCATTGGAGCCTTCCCAATCGCAAGAGGACAGTAACTAACCCTTCGCGAGCCTAGATATTATCTAGAGTTGCGGAAATTCCTGTATTCTCCGCTCACGGTCCAGGCATCTCTGCAACTCTCTCCGACTCGGACCACTCTTTGGCAAACAGGCGAAATGAAGCCTCCGGGCGTCAGCATTTTCGTCTGACCGAGTCTCTTCCTTCAACTCCGGCCTCTGTCCAAACGTTGTTCGTGGTTTTTCGAATTAGGACAATTACCATGGAGGTCGCGAAACAACCCTCGAACTTTCGTCGTTTTGGCTTCTGCAGAACGCTAGAAAACTGGCGTTCTGCTTCATAATTTCCCGTTGATTTCCGGCACGAACTCGCATATTTACAACCGAAAGTTGTCGCGTTTACATTCCTATTACCTTTGAATTATTTCACCAACTTCTTATCTGTGCGACGTCGTACGTGGTGCGTGGCCAGACGACGCCGGAAATGGAACAAAAAGACCAACCGGCACGCCTGACTTTATATTTCCGCGAAATTAATGCCGTCGCGGGTCAAACGAATTTTACCTCCTCTGGTTCGCAGACAATTTCCCTTGCCTGTTGTTTCATAATTAATTAATATCTCGCCTTTACATTTGACCGTATTATCTTCTGAAAAGACTGGAAATTACCGACACGCGATTATCACTACGATCATCTCATACAACAATCTTTCTATTGTGTCGTATTGTTGCGTTTTATTGTTTTATTCTTAGAACTTTCGGGCCGTTATTACATTGATTTTGGAGTTTGTTCGATCGAAGCTTGTCTAAACTTGATATGATTGACGAGAGGCAATGAATATACATATACATGTACATATATATCCTGGAAGAAATGACTTGGAATGAAGAATTACCAACAAAGTAAAAAATTTCTAATTGAAAAATTACTAACGCCTATATGGGCATAAATTTGTTATTTTCCTTTGTCCGCCGTTATTATATACATGTGTTACTGGTAAAGAATATCAAATCGATGAAGTGCAGTGAATGTTGAAGAAATTTGTACTCACGTCATGGTAAACGGTTATAACCGCGTACTCTTGAAAAGTAGAATCGGAATGGAAAACTCACCTGAAGACAGAGCACCTGCAACACAAAGTACACAGCATGTTATTGAAAATACTTCAACTGGAAATTTGTTATCCGAGGTTTACGTCCACAACCATAAGCACACGTGCATTCGTAATCTATAAGTGCATTCCACGTCGCTATAACAATTTCTACAAAAATGCTCGCGCCGTAAACAGGAGGAAAGTAGCCTGGGCAAGTGCTCAGATAAACGCCACTTGATGAATAAAGTGCGCTCAGGGGAGCTCGGTCTCACGGTTTCGGTTATGCAGAGCTTGTAAAGCTCTTTTTCCTTCCCATAAACCGACGCTCTCTTTCGGTCATTGGCATCTTCCGCCATTAAAACTTTAACCCGTGTCTTTCCGCCACGTCAGACGTTCCTTCTTCTTCTTCTTCTTCTTCTTCGTAGAACCATCCGCGTATCCGGATCCAATCGAACGAATAGTCACCGTTATCGGTAAACGATGCTGTAATCTCCGCCGCGAAACCATCAACGGACATAAAACAAATGGATTCTGTGAGAGCGCGGAGGACGACTTAATGGGGTATTTACGATATTGTTCACCGTGGAAACTGCCGAGCCGCGGTTAAGACGAACCACCACAGCTCCTACTATTCCTGTTCTCGATTATTTGGTTTCAGCGGACAGTTCTGTGGTTGCGATGATTAAATTTGAGCTACCAGAACGATTAAAATTCATTTTTCACGAAACTTTTATAGATTTGTTATATCCTCGGTGCGCTTTTGGGGATTCGCTAAAATGGCCAATTCTTAGTTTTTCATAGAAATTGTATAGATTGGGTTCAATGGAATTTTTCAGACTTTCTATGATTTCTTGTAATACGTACACGGACGAGGATTGTTCTTCTTCTAGCGTGTATCGTTCCATATGTCGTTCATTTTAATTTCCGTGATGCAAGTTTCATACCTTAGTTCTTCTAACTTTAATAGATGTCCAATTTAGTAACAGTGTCGTAATAACGGTGTCAATTTGACAACTTCTTACAAATGAAATATATCGTTGGATGAAATATTATCTTAGGGATTGTGTTATATTCAACAGCTTTAATAGATAGAAAGAAATTGTTTAGATAGAAATTGTTTCTCGATCTACCGATAGAAGACGATTAAACGTTTCATATAATGGGAAATAATTAATAAGAAAAATTTACGTGATCAAGAGTTTCGAAAAAGCTGTACCATTTCTGTATACTCACAAGGCGTACTTTCTAAGAAACACTTTGTTTTTTATCGTCAGTTGTACTTTAGAACAAAATAGAACGACTAGCTTGTTAAGAACAGTGCTACACTTCTTGTCCAGGAAACTCAAGCACATACATCCAGTAATTAAAGTAATTGAAAAATTGAACAACTTCGAGTTAGTCTTACTAATTCCCATAAAAAATGTCCGCCTTCGACGATAATATAATTATATCGATAAAATGCCACAAGAATTCTTTCTAGCAGTTGAAAATAAAAAGCCAGCAACATATAAATCTCGATTGCTACACTCTTCTGATCGACACCTCGCGGAGAACGTGTCTTACGTAATTTGATATACATAATTACACAGACGAAGGAACTGGATAAAATTACCTGGCTCGCCTCCAATTGGAAATTACCTGAGAAAGAAACGACATTTGCCGATACTTTCTCGTGTAAGTATCGTTTCACGCTTCCCGTATTTCTTTAAATCTCATCGTCATCAACGGAATAGAACTGTGCGTAGAGAGCAGTTTGTCAATCTGAAATAGCGACGAACTTGGATAAATGCTGCTCGAACTATTCCCTCCGCGATCACGACGAATGTCGCGAGAACTCGCTGTCACGCGTCATCGCGGCATCTCCGCAATTTCACACGTGGAATGTAATCTTCCATCGAACCTTATTCCCCCCTCCCCCTCCCCCCCTCGTCGATCGGTTTTTCCCCCGCGTCCGTGATTTTTCTCGGTCGCGACAGCATTTCCACACAGCGAAAATTCGCTAGTATTTGCCTGACGTTTCGTCGCTAGAATATGAGGGAAATAATTTGGCAATATTCGCTTGTCGCGACGCCGTTCTCGCACGACGACTCGTCCAATTCTTTTCTGCCAACCAGGGTAAATTAATATGTCTATATGTATAAAATAAACATGTTTATAAAAGTCTATCTAAACTTCGTGCAGCACATTTTTCCCTTGTGATTACTTTATTTACAAACATATGCATACAACGTGCTCCGTCTAAACATAGAGCTGGTATCAACTATCGACGATACATCAGATTTATCGATATGATGAAAGTTTACCTTCGGATAAGCGAATTCAATCAGCGGAAGTTCATTGAATCGAGCGAGCACTAACATTTCGTTTCAATGAATGCGGCATTCGAATACACGAGCTTGCACTGTAATAAGTAAAATTGAATATTCGCTAAATACACATTTCTAATTTATGCTATTACGCAACCTCCATATTGACCAGAATTGGCCACGATCAGTTCGCGAATATTTATCATCGATTTATAGAAAGTAGTACACAATCATTCATCTGTATCGAACAAACAGAGAATCCCCTTTGATGTATCGACGCGACATTCAAATTGCTCGTAAATACTCGTAATTGCTCACAATTGCTTTCTATTTGTATTGTATTTGTATAAACTTTGCGCTTTCATTGAAGCAGGCGATGAACAAACATTGGCAAATATTCGTAAATATTCGCAGATATTTTAGTGGCTATTAGGTTCTCGATGTGACGCTGATTATGAGATACGCATGATGTTCACTTTATACCCTTAATACGATTGAAGGCAAATTGAAGGCAAGTTCCACTTGGACGGGGTAAAATTTCCGCGTGTCGAAAAAGATTTGCAAAGGCATTGGAGGCGAGGAAGCGGTCGCGTATGTCGGTCAGCCAGAGCGAAAACAATTTACAGAAATTTCTTTGGTCGCGTGCCACTGGCAGCGGCTCAATATGGCGCTCACGATATAAATCACCGCGCGCTCGGACCTCTTCCGGGTCTAAGTAGAAACGGCGAAATGGGCTGTGTTTTAACCGAGCAAATAACCAGCGATGCTGCTCGCCGCTCGTTATAAGCGGAGAAAGACCGCGTACGCTCGTTTGCGAAAATGCTCGGAAACTCTCGAGACGAACAATCATTTTTTCCCCTCTTCTTCCTTTTTCCGAACTTTCTTCTATTTTTGTCTTCCCTTTTATCCCTTTTCCCTTCCCTTTTTTCTTTCTTTCTTTCTTTTTTTTTCTTGTTTCTCTCGAAAACGTGGATCACTTTCATGGCCATTGCCACTCGAACAATTCGTTCACCGAATCATCGCCCGAAGAGTCACTTTGTCGGATAAAAAGGAGAAAATTCTCCGGTCGTGAATCGAAATTATTCATTTAATGTGCGATGAGAACGTTTTCGTGTTCGAGGGCATTCCGAAGGAGGCTCGTCGTCCGTCGTTTGTTCCTGAACACGCCCGCAGAATGTTTTACGGCCAGAACGGCCTGCTAATGGGGTAAAGCGAGCCACTTTTATGCCGCTTCTCCAGCTGGCCAGAGAATAAATATCAGAAATTGATCGAGTTGCGCATCTTCCTGGCTCTACTGCGTTTTCGCTTGTGCCATTTTTTATAGCTGTGACTATTTTGTTTTAAAATGTTCTAGGATGTTAATGAACGTAATGTTATGTTAAAACATGTATAATCTTTTCTTTATAGAACGTTGTTTGAATGATCGTAAACGGTTCTATATAATAATAAATGAAATCGAACTTCGCAATAAGTTAAATAAAGTTCTGCGGCATATCTCTCGGTGGGATGAATCGTGTAACAAACGTTTCACGTCACATACTTTTACACGAAGATCGACAAGAGATAATTGGGTAAAAAAGTTTGTACTTTAAAACGGACACTCTGTTACCATTTCGCCCCCTAGAAAACTCTCGCGAAGCTTTCGTATAATTGCGTAATACATACGTACAGCATCGGGCAAGAAAGAAATAATTCCCAACTTTTTGTTGGATGGCAAGACCGTTTTCAATACAGGCTACATTAGCCGCAGTTCAAACATCTGTTAATTAAGCGCGATTCGATATTTTGCGAAAAGAATCTCAACGGATTCCGATGTAACGCGCGGAACGAAAAAGTTGGACGATGGAAGTCGGTTGGGCCGCGATCCACTTTGAAAACTGCGGACTATTAGTAAAGCGATTTACCGATCCAATCAGAATATCCATCACACGGCTCGAGGATTATAATATAATTTCGATCCATCGGCTGGATAATATCGACGGGTTGCTCTCTCTGCCGCTCGCTCATCGACCGATCGGTGATTCGATATTTCTTGCACGAAACGCCGCGACTGATACCACCCTTCCTTCTCGCCTCTTCCCGACAATTTCTCAATCCCTGAATTTATGTCGTCGCACGACGCCAAAATTAAAGTCGCGATTCGTTCGTTCAGAGGGGTAAGCAAATCCAAGGCGATCGGTGCTCTTGAAGACTTTTTTTTTTGGAGATCACGATCTCTCGTGCCTCACGCCCCTTTGCGGGATATCTTAAACTTTGCACACGATCTTTTCAACGAAACGTGCCAGTAGTAGAGGGAAAAATCTCTTTCACCTAATCTATGATAATGGTACGTTTGCTACGATTTATGTGGCGATCTACATGATAGATAACAACTGATTTATTAATTTTCAGGAAACGAATGTCGTTTTTATGAACACCACCGTGGAAATAGTGACATTTTTGAAGGGCGATTTCAGTTATGTAAGCACGTCTTTTTCAAAAATTCAATTACGTCAGAAAGATCGCGATCTACGCGCTGTATAACGACTGATTTATTCATTTCCAGGGGACGAACATTTTTTTATTAACATCACCGTGGGAACGGAACTATAGACGGTGGTTAAGATTTTACAAGTACGCGTATGAAGTAGAGTGTCTTTTTAAGAGTAAACGGTGCGTGCTGAATGAGAGATTTTCCAGGAGAAACTCGAACAGAGCGATTTTATTAAAAAACGGACGAAAAGTCTGTGTACCCATTTTTTTTTCGAAACTTCAAAGGACACCGGAAAAAGGATCTTTCCCTGGTTACTGCACGGCAATCGTGAAACGATCGATTGAAAGTAGAGGCCTCGCGAATTACGCGTCTCATAGATCGTTGGACGATTTTTCGTTATACAGATAATAAGAAAACGCGTGCAGCTACGCGCCCATGGCGTAAAACGATTACGGAGAAACGTAGAGAAAGAAACGGGAGGCATCGAAAGGAACGAAAAAAAGAACACGACGATAAAACGAGTTTTATCTCCGAACTAGCTTGTAGGAAAACAATTTTGCGTGGGCAGGTGGGTGCTCGACCCTGATTACGATACAAGCATAACACCGTGCTTACATGAATGGCTCGTACGAGGAAACGGCTGTCGGAGCAGAGTTCGAATCGATAAGTCGATTCGAATATAACCAACAACGTATGTATAATGCGCCGTCGCGGCTAACCGGCCGTAAACGTTCAACTATTTTAAAATCCGTTAATTTTACGCCCCAAATATTCGACAGCTTACTTTTTCCCCGCGCGTGTTCCTATGGAGACTCGTTATGCTAACGAAGGATGAAAAAGGAAGGAAGCGAAACAAAAACAAAAAAAAAAAGAGAAAAAAAAGAGAAAAAAAAAGGAAAGCGAGGAGAGAAAGAAAAGAAAAGAAGCGGGAAAAGGGGAGATGGGAGAAAAAGAAATTGATCCTGGTATTTTTCAAGGTGGCTCGCGGAAATCGTTCGTCGATTTTTAGATCGGCAGAAAACTAGAATCTCCCTCGAGCATTCACGTTTTAATTAAATTTCTCGACCAACGGGTACCAGCAAATCCTTTATTTCTCCTCGTCACGGGCTAAAACTACCCTGCTATGGTGTTTGGATTATTATGCGAATTATTTTCACCAACTTCCGGATGCTCCGTCCTCGTGGATACGGGAAAAGTTGCGAGAGAAACAGAAACGCGTCCACACGGACAGAAAAGGGAAGGAATCCGCGTTGCACGTGGCAGAACTCTTTTAATTAAATATAAATTATGTAATGGGGCCGCTTCGGCTAGCTTGGCTCGAGGTTCGGTGAACTTTTCGCACTGTAAAACCTTTTGCGAGCGACATTTATAAACGAACACGACGCGACATGGCTGTTATACGCGATCGCGTAAATGTCATCAGCCAAGAGAGTAATAAGTTCAATGTAGAAATACGAGCCGACGAATCATTAGTGAGAAGTATTGAAACAAGCTATAGGGAAGATACCGGTTCTGGTTGTCGGACGAGTGTGAATTGCCTAAAATGTCTGACACATATATATTTGAATAATGCTCGAGTAAAGATTAGTTTCAACATTTAGACCGACAATTAAGTTTAACGGATGTTAACTTCTCATCCGATCTTCCAATCTCCTGGATTTAATAATTTCACCACACGAGTTCATTTCGTCTTTTCAATGTAAATGTAATACAGGCGCTTCTAGTGTAAAATTCAATTACTTATAATTAAAACACAGAACTTCGGTATTAAAATTCTGTATATTACGTCATAGTTATATTTGCAAGGACTAAAATAGATCTGATTGACGCTGATTAGTCGTTAGCAACTTTTAGTAGCGTAATTATAGAAATTTCCTGTTAATAAACGATCCCGTTAACAGGTTCCGTATATTCTCCATTCATAAAAAGAACACAGAGAGAAACCGATCATCGTTCAGTTCCATCCGATAATTTCCAGAAGAAGTTGATCTGCGTATAAAGTAAGAGAGGCATCTGGAATAGAAATATATGGCCGACGATCGGGAAGAACGAATCCTCGCTACAATTCAAACACTTTCTGCAGAGTTGTCCGCTTTTCGCTAAACACACGTCACTCGACACAACTTTCCCATTGAGCATCAGCCGCGAGCGTTACGTTGCACGCAAAGTGAAAAAAGAAAAGAAAAAAAGAAAAATGTACCGGAAGAAACAAAATAAAAGAAAAAAGAGGGGGTTGAGAGAAAGAAAAAAGAAGCAGAGAAAAGAGAAATCCAGCGCATACAAGCTTTCTCAACCAAGATACAAAGAAATCTCGTTTACTCGAACTCTGCTCTGCATCCTCGCGGGCCGGAAGACAAAAGCAGGATAACGTTTCGCCGCGAAAAAGCGGCACGGTCGATCCTTTAAAGCGGACGTGCGGAAACGTTCTACGGTACCCTTTCCAACGTTTTCAACTATATTCTCGACATTCCGGCTCTTTTATTCTATGCGATCGTCACGGTTGTCGTACGCGAGCGAAATTAAATCCCCGGTTACCCGGTTACTCGGTGTGCCTTGCCAACCCGCACAACGAATCGTCCCGCTAATCAAATGACAGATACTCGATAGTTCGATATTTTTTAATGAATCCGATGGAGATGCCCGCAGCGATACGTTCCCATCTGAACCCTGGATTCTTGTCGACGTTCTCCCAATCATATATCTACATATATTCACTTGCAGTGGTAATGAATCGAATTATTCCGTGCATCGATATCCGGTTCACGTTCCCCGATACCGTTTGCAATCAGTTTCATTGGTAATCAGATCGTACTAGGATTGGTAATAAAACGCTCTGAAAATCTTTCAGTTCGTTTTTGACGTCGAAGGGAAGGCAGTTGCGTTGGTACAGTGGCTCGCGAAACTATTTGGAACAATTATCGTTGGACTGTAGATTTTTATCCATATATATGTCGGAGATGGAAGGACACTGGGGCCTCCCGTTTGGAACTATGGGAAAATCCCGTAATATTGTAATCTAGATTCTACTATAGCCGTAATTAAACAATTGTCATTCATTGTATTTGTTCGAGACTTGTGATATTGGGATTGGGTTCGAGGCGACACGACTGTTCGCCGAACGTAGTCGCGGTCACGGGATGGACATTTTTCCTCGGGGATGTCAATATAATGGGACACACGTTGTATTAACAATCAAACTCCAAGCAGAGATTGCCTAGCAACGGCGATTGGAACCTTCTCGAAGCTTCGGACCAGTATATAACAAACGAACGCAATCGAAAAGGAGGGAAAAAATGCCATCAGTCTATTATTCGTGCGATCACCTTGGAGAGTTACCCATCGAGCAGTATGTATAGAGCGTCCCATTAAACGTGTGTTGTGTTAAAGTATTTTACGTTTAATACAGAGTTATCCTGCTGACCGTGGATTCGTTATCGAATCTTAGGCCATTGTCATAAGTGTCTTATCCGCGTAGTTGTTTGTTAACTCTGTAAACTCATACTCGTGTTAATAAAAGTCGTTTCAATTTTACGAGAAAAAAAATGTATAGCTCCAGTGAAGAATCGTTATACGCCCAATACCTTTCTCCTGACGATGCTCCGGCATATATATATATATATATATATATATATATATATATATATATATATATATATATATATATACGAAAAAAATGTATGAAATAAGCAAATATATGGTCTATACAATATTTGGTAGAATAAATCAATTTTCTATCGAGATTCTATTTTCTTAATTATATTTTGAGAAATGTGAATTCGTGTAAAGATCTACAGTGTAATTGTTATGGAAAATTTATATCCATATTGTATGTGTTATATACAATAAAATATTTTTTTAGCACTCTAATAAAACACGACTGTCGTGATTATGCCGGTAAAATTTGAAATCATTTGAAATCACGTAATCGTTTGAGGAAACGTATATAAAAGTTACGAGACATTTATCTCTCTTAGATATTTGATAAAAGATTAGTCCACGTTTCAAACAAAGCCAAAATGTAATAAAGTGAAGTGAAGTATAAGAGGCGCATCGTTCGAATAATTCCGAACGGTATATTGTGAATGTATATTGTGAAAACGGAAACTACGATTGTTTATTGAGTTTCGAGTGCACAGATGCAAGGAGGGGCCGAGTATTACTTAAGAGCATATAAGAGAAGAGAGCATGAAAAGAGAATATATGATTATCCAAGATTTTGTGCAGTCGGTGTAGTTTGTCTGGATTAAATGAGAGAAATTCAAAAGTAGAGAAGGGGAGAATGTTTAGGTTTCAGTGTCTATATACCTATATGTCGTGTGGAAGATTAATCGCGGGCTGGCGTTCAATGGAATTAAGAATGAAAGCTATTTTGTGTAGTAAAGTCATTCTGTATTGTCCTGTGTTATTTATATTTATGTGTCAACCAACTTTCCATTAAAATTTAGATAGTTAAACTCGTACGATACTTTAATTGTAATATTTTTAGATTTTATTTACAAGGATGGAAACTAAATAGTCAAGAACGAAGATAACGAATTTATCAAATCTAAGAAATAAACTTCTCGATACTTTTACAAACAAGTAAAACAACTAACACGAGAGGAGAAAGATTTGAACAGAACGTAAGATTGCCTGGTGCAAGATATAATACATGATACGTGTAAAACTAGTAGAATGGAATAATCGGAAGACGATTCGACAGAAGAGAAATATTTAAGCTCATTGCGAAACGATTTGTTAACGAGAAAACGAAACCAATGAGTCACGCCTTGTCCTCCTCTAACAACGTGATAAATTAGTCGTTTTATATGCAAATCTGCCTCTTTTACATGGCGCGCGAGCGTAATGACACGTGTAACCAAGCAAGAAAGATCGTTCATGTCGAGGCATCCGACTCGAAACCTTCGTTGCACTCGATTGCTCGATTTAAGACCGAGTCGCCGCGACTCCCGCACACCGTTTTGCATAATACGTATTTTATGCGGCCACTGAATCGAGTACAAATGTCGAGGATAAAAACGATAATGATCTTTGTGCGCGATACATTTATCATCATCGTGTGCTACAATATATTAAATATTATCCCTCGCTCCGATAGGGACGAGAAAAGCAAGTCAATCTTTGGTTCTCACGCGTCAAAAATCTTAATTGCAGCTGGGTTAAAATCTTGGTGAATCGGTTGTTTCAGGTCGGTTAAAAATATTTGTACGATTATGCAAAGCGCAGCGCCCTTAGAATCGTTGTCAAACAATACGAGTGACAGTGGAAATTTTTGTCAATCAGTAATAGACCATTAAGAGAATGTTTGTGAATGTTAGTAATTCGGAGAATGCAGAATGTTACTACATGAAAATTTAATTGCACGTGGCAAGAATCTATATTTTGTGTATGAAATCTATACAAATATACCATAATTGAGAAACGAGATACATATTATTAAAGTGTAGGTAGGTCTAGTATATTTAGTCCGAGTATTTTTACGCTTTTTACGAATAAAGTACTTCGCAGAAAGAAGGGATCACCAAAGTACTATATAAAGTTCTATAAAGTATATCTAATCGGTAGAAATCTGCTTACAACGCATCATTTTTGTAATACGAGCTTGAAATCCTGTTTATGGAATAAACGCGAGGAACCCAACATCCTTCGAAATTCCACCAAAAACTGTTAACAACACACACTATCTAATGGACCATCAGAACCATTACAGAATCGCGATGCAAAACCTGCAGCCGATAACGACGTAGGAAGGGTTGGCAATAAAGCGCAATGATGGCAAAATATCTCTTTCCGCGTTTGGACGTGGCGAATCGTCGCGGTCGTAAGAAACGACGCGGCGGAACACAAGCGGAAAGATGAGAAAGGACCGTGAGCTAGTAAGTCGGATGTAAAAGAACAGGCGAAACGTTCGAGTCGGGGTTGGTGGAAGACGAAGAACGTTAGTACGAAACCAAGTTGAGGGAGGAGAGAGAAACGTAGCGAGTCGAGTGAAAAGTAGAAGAAGGAAGCGGATTCTCGGCGCCAGAACGGCGTCCGCGCGCCGAAATGCGACGACCGAAAACCAAAGGTGCATTAAACTTTGGCAAGCGTACGGGGTTAACGTCGCCGCTCTTCTTCGGGTGTGTAAAGACGGAGTATGAGCTGGCGGCGCACCAGCCAGCGAACGCTTAGGTCGTGAGACACGACTCGCTGCTCTTCTGGGGGCTGTGACGTCCCTCCTTCGTCCGCGACAACGATCTTACTCCCTTGACGATCGTTTGCCCGATACGCCACGCCAAGTAATTCCGTGCTACTTCGCCGTTCACCTTCACCAACCCTATCTCTTGCTCTTTGTCCGTCTCTTTTTGATACTTTCCACTGACCGATCCGGCTAAATGGCACGTTACTTTTTTTTCGGATTGCTCCGTCGTTCAGTTAGTTGTATTGGGCTAAACATTTAGACTAGTGGGTATGTTCGAAGAGTCTTTCCTTTCTTCTTTCTTTGGTTGGGCAGTTGCTCGGTATTTGGTACCTAATCGTAGATGGGTTAGGTTGAGAAAGTGATTTAGGGATGGTTAACTCTTGGATATCAGACCCGAGTCATTCTGATATAATGCTGTTGTAACAATTAAATATTAATTATACTTCCACTTGATTCGTTTGAGTTTGTCAAGAGAGAAGTTTTTCAAGTTTATAAAATACGAACATATTCGCTCTTCCATCTGCCTATAATTTTCTGTTCATACACGTATAACAAGAATTTAGCCAGAGGCCCAGAGACAAGAGTTCATTTAATTGAACATTAAGTAAATTTCAATTAAATAAATGGAATCCGTATAAACGAAGTTCTGTTGTATCGTGTCGAGTATTGCTTGAAAACACGCGACGAAATAATTATTCAAGTACGACGAAACATACGCGTATACGTTACACAATTATGATTCGTCTGCATAATTGCCTGAACATCCATTTCCGAGAGTTGACTTCCTAGTATTAAAAAACCCTGTTGAACCTTGAAAAAAATCATGTCGCGTATAAATCATATTTCTAATAAGCGATTACACGGTAGAATCGGGAAGGAGCGTAAATTACACTCGAAGATACAAATCTTCAATTTGACGAATACCACGTGCCAGCAACCGTGCCAAATTAAAACCCATTTGTCACTAGTTCATTCTCATTTCCCGCTTCGTCTTTCTTCGTCTTCCACGCGCTCGACGTTCGTCTGTAGCTTTGCTTCACTTTCGCGAATGTCAGTAAGTAAATATGTATATCCTATCGCTGGTATTACAGATCCCGTCAAAGCTGCAAGAGTCGACGATCGAAGAGGCTATTCGTCGTTTCTACTTTGTTGGCAACATCGTATTTACGACTTGGCCGGCGATTTGCACAGCGAAAGCGCTTTGTAAAAGTCCCACGCGATGTGTAACGTCGGCCGAGTGGGCGAGGGTACTTGTGTCGGGATACCACGAATAGCCGCGTACTCGACGGCACGAACATTCACCGGGTTATGTCGGAGCGAGTCAAGGCACGCGTGAACATCGATTCCTGATCGTTTCAGTGCCAGACACCAGAAGGTCCTGTCACGTGATCGTACATCGCGTAGACGGGCCACGGGGGTGAGAGAGGACAGGTTGATTTCCATCGTACTCTTGATAGGCGTTCCCCACCTTACGACTGTTCCAACACGATACAGATATATTGAAAACTCGACGATTACATTCTTTTCATTTTCTCGCTCCGTCGAATTTCTGTAATGCCTTTGAACCTGCCTGAGCTCGCATTTCTTACTATCTTATTTTTTCATCCTATTCCAATTTTGATTTCAATTCGACGTAGAAAACTCTGTCTCTAGTTATATATAAGATAACACGGTTGGAAATCATTTTTTCTTTCTTAGTGTACATTAATTTCGTTATATGATACAACGCATGGAACTTGAATCGCTGCACCTGGAGGATAATCGAATTGTTAACCCTTACAGAGGTCAACGCCAGACCGGTGTAGGATCTATTGCACTCCTGGGGACGTTAAGCTACAGACCAAACGAAAACGAGTACGCCCATGGAGACTGAAATACATAGGAACGAATTTTGAAAGTTAACTGAAACGGTGTAATGGAACACTGATGTCTGCTATATCATGAATTGTTAACTGCTAATTGCAATTATACCTTAAATAATTGTCAACTACGTTGGATAATCCAAATTCAAAATTGAAAAATATTCGATATCTCTCTATCATATCAATCTATCGCTCATCGTGGTTGAAAATCATCTTTCAATTTACACAGTGACACCATATAATTGCGTGCAACCTTACGACTTGTACTGAATATCCACGCGGGGTGCGCTATCCTGGAGGAATACGTAGTTTCCCCGTTCCTTTCGGTTCCTATCATAAGTTTGCTCGCGGCACGAAAGCACCAAGCAACAGCGGTCTCTCCGCCGCGTTACAGGGTCCGAATACTGTCAGTCGCACCTTCCGGCTGCACGCGATTCAACGACGTTTACAATTTCCGGCAGACGTCGTGCGGCGTCGACCTGTACCCCAAACCCGTCGGCAATCGCTTGCGCAACACCTGCTAGCTAAACGGCTTCTACGCAATCGTGCTGTAATAATCCGGAAAGCCGAATTGACAGTAGACATCGGTTACCGTGTACGTGGTCGTTTTCCCATCGATAGCCTACGCGATGAGGACGCTCCACAGAGACGTCGAGTCCCATTAGAAAGTGGATCTTCATCTTTGTTTCTTGCCAGTTCTTATACACGGCTCGGTGAATTTTCGAATCGAACCGAGTAATTTCGTGTATTTTATTTATGATTTCGTGTACTTTATGATTTTGTTTTATGACTTTGCTGTCCAGCTTTTGTCGTCCTTGAATATCGACATTTAGTACAGATAGGTCCCTTTGATAAGATAGAGTTGGCTATGAAATTTCGCCGTACGTGGATGTATGTGACTGACGATGAGAGTGGACTGACTTATTTATTTTATAAATTTTACAAGTAAGCAAATCATAACACACAGACGTTTGGAGAGATAAAAGCTCCGTACATATTATCATCAATTCATATTTCTTTAATCCGTTGAACGATAATTTGTTCAAAAAGGAGGTACAGTTTCAACAATTACATATACTTTCGTAATAAAATTAGGGGATCAATAAAAGATGGATCAATTTGGCTCCTGAGAGGCTCGCACACTCTGTGACTGGCTATCCACGATCAATTTGCGTCTCCATTAAAAGGGAACAACGTCAAGACGACTACGTCAAAAGGTAACCAAGATACACACTGACATCTCCGTTAAACGTCGCTGTTCCTCTTTAGCCAGACGGGATAACTTTCCGCGGTCGTACACAACGCATAAGATCCAATTAATGGAAGACGACAGCTGTCACGTGCACACTCGAGTATGACACTGGCCTGGTCGTCTAGTCGATTCGAGACCGGTCGCCGGTGTTGCGTATCAGAAGCGATCGATGAATCATTAACGTGCGCCTCGTGTTTGATTGTCGTAGACAGGACCTTTGTTCGTTGCTTAATTGATAATCCTCATTCGATGATGGCAGCCAAGTCGAGCGAAGTGAGCTACCTGTGCGATAGCGGATTGACAACTTCTCGCCGGCAGCAGCTTCCGATTAACTAAACAGGAATCACGCGTCACACTGTGTAGCCCTTCGTGTAAGATTATATGATATCGTGTCTGGGCTACCACTAATGCGCCATGTCTGTCGATGACCGGTGCTCGGCGACGACCGATCACCGTTCGCGTTTATACGTTCCACCAACCGAGTACCGATCGTCCTGTTTCGATTGCTATACATGCTCCGTTGAACGAGACTAAGCGTTAATAATCGCGAGCACAGGCTTATTCGATCGTGAACCATCAAAATATTAACCGCGATCATTAGCTGAGCCGATCGAAATTTTCTAGGTATTGCTGAACTTGTAGTCTCTGACGTTTGCAGAAGATAGTTCTATTGTTTCCGAGTTATATCGTCAATTGGATAACTGATCCAGTTAAGGAGAAATTATATCGCAGCCTCGTTATGAAAAATGTGCTTTTTGACTTATCACTATTGCGGGTTCTTTCGAATGGTAAACTAAAAATTATATAGAAATTGTATCTCCGAATAAAATAGATTATAACAATAGTATGGCTATACAGGTCGGAAGGATCCTGACAATTTATACGTCACATAAGCCGGACCATAAAATGATCTAACCTTTGTGTTTCGACTCGCGTGCCAATTTTGAAAGGCAATGACGATCGAGAACGTTCCGATAACCTTCTCAACGTGATTAATGTCTCGTTATTCTCGTCTCGTCAGGGAAACCTCAATTCCCTCTTTTTAAATTCTCATTTGGATGTATCGCGATATTTTCTCGTGCCAAGATATACAGGTAGGCAAATTTTCCAAGCGCCAGGATGGTGGTGCCAATTGTGCTCGTTAACCCTGCCGAGAGGCAGGGGACCGTGCACCCTCTAATTTCTCATCGAATCGGCCTTCCTTCCGCCTTTCATCGTCTAAAACCTAATTGCATGCCTGTTGGTTTCGCCCGGTGCAAACATTTAGTCTATCTTTGTCTTCGACCCTCTGCCGCCTTTTTCCCGCTCCTTTCAAAGTAATACCATTCAAAGTAATACCACCAAAGTATTACTCGCAGACGACACGGCGCCACAGTTCAAGTTGGTAGTCGCGGTGGGATGGTTTCGAGGACGCACGCTTCTCTCGACGATCAAAATAATCTCATCGATATCCGCGACCATTTGTCTCGCGGCCACCCTCCACGACGCAGGAACCGCTGACTCCGCTCGAACACTTTGCTCTTTTCTTTCTTTTCCCCTGGTGATTTTCGTGAATCGACGTTTGGTTTACGAACTGGATACCTCGTAAATATCTGCAGGAATTTACAGTCTCCCGGCAGGCTACGGGATAAAACAGGACAAAATACGAGCGCGATAGAGCGACAAATTTGTCGGTCTGAACGCGACGAGGATTACGATTCTCGTCGATTCTTTGACGCGCAAATATTAGACTTTGATTACAATCGCTTGGGAAGCTAAAACAATCGACGAAGAAGTAAATGAAGAAATAGGGATGGCATGTGTGATATTATAATTGATACGGTATATAGAGCGTGACAAAATACGTGGAGGATATTTATAGAGTCGATTGTAGATATCAGGAAAGTTCAGAAGATGTTTTGGGGTTCCATAACACATAATAAGTAGCCACTTTTCGTTATACTTGAGAGTTGTGTGCCGAGACATAGAGTGGTGGTGATGGAGTTCATTTAGGAAGAGAGAGAGAGAGTGTTTAGGGATGGAGCGATGGGAATGTATTGTGTACGTGAGCAACAAAGCCTCGAATAGATCTTACGAGGAACCTAGAGATGTTGCGGCGCGCGAAACATTTATCGTCCGGATTTTGGCTGATTTGTTTAGCAATCTGTTGAGCCAAGGTAACGAGACGTTTAGTGAAAAGAAACGAATAACGAGATTATATAAATTACTTTGTAGAAGCATTATCCAATTAATTGTATCGAACATCCACGGTCTAGTTTCACGATTCATTTTGACACGAGTCATCTTGTAAGCAATTTACATCTTTAGATCAATAAAAATTACTGGAAAATATTCATCTCTACTTTGTCATTAAACCCATAACGGTATGTACGTCATGACGCTACTCTAAATCGTCTGGGCGATTCTTTAAGCTGCCAAGTTTAACCTCCAAAACAGTCCTGCTCTGAATTGTGTGTACGTCTATCCAGAACAACACAGCTCACACAGAAGAAGTCAAGAAACTCTGAAGCGATGCAAAAACCTCAGAACTTAATTGCAATTTCAACAAACGTTAAGAAGAACGCTCGGCTGATACGGCGTAAGTAGCGAATCGTTAGAGGAACGAAAAGATGGAAGGGCAGAAGTAATTCCCTGAGATTAATGGGGCGGATCAGAAGGCTCACGTGTACAAGACGGAATTTTGAAACGCGGCGCGTTTCGAGAGACGAGGCGGATAGGCATCGAGCGAATTTCACGCGCCCCGTTCTCATTTGAATAAGACGGCAGTTAGTTGTGTTTACGGTGTACAGCGGCTGACAAACGATTACAAATTGTCCCTCTGACAAATCGCCGGGCATTACTCGTGCACTTTTGGCGCGGCCGGCAACGCTGCCACCCTTTTCGACGTCTACGCGACGGAACGAACGTGTCCGATCTTTCAACAGGGAAAGAAAGCAACGCCGCGTGAACCCCTGCTTCGCGTTTCAACCCCGTGCTGCTATCGATGATCCCTGGCTGTCGAGTGCTCGACATGCGATGGACATAGTGTTTCGATCCGATCGCTCTGAATGCGGTGAGAATTTTATGGATCGGACATTTTTATTTGTGGTTGCTTGGAATTTCGAGAAGCTTTGAAGTCATTTTGTACTAATATTTTGTACTGTTATTTTGCATTAATACATCGACGATCCTCTTTCAATAAAAATGAAAAGAACTTGCATGTTTTTTGATAATTACGAAACCAAAATATCTTGAGTAACGTTTCATCAGATTTGGTAATTTCAGCGATAAAACGTTGAATCTCGAATCGTGTGTCGTAAATTACAGCTACAAGCAGCTACAAGCAAATTGACGAAAGTTCGTATTCTTTATCGTTTGAAAAACATGTTTTGAAAATTATAAATTAATATCAAAAAGCTTGTGTTTTGTTGTTGGAATTAAATATCGCCGAGAGGACCATTGATATACGCGAGAGGCAGAAATAAACCGTTAGGAGGTACAACGTTAATTATCACCTGACTAAAAGACAGAAATTACTAGGAACGCTTAGCTAATGGAACTGGATAGTTCCCAAGTAGCAATTTGCAATGGTGCTAACTAATAAAACGAAATCGAGGATTCAAATAATCTACACAATCTGGGTAACTCGGATCCCGCGGGCTTTGTAGCATGTGTAACTACCAATTACTGTAGCGACTGAACAACTTTGTACACAAATACTTCCACTGTATACTTTGGAAAATCTCTCCAAGATTTATCCAAATTCTCCAACTATCTTTAACAAATATAGCTTGATCAACTTAAGAGAGTAACGATGTAGCGTATGTGCACATCATCGTTCGTACGATTAGAATAAATATTTTATACAAAACACGATTGAACTCGGATTGTGAAGAAAAATTAATCGACCAAAATGTTGAATATTCGTGCAGAATAATAATTTGAAATACAATAAAAGTTAATAGAGCTTTATGACGTTTACAAAAGTTATAAAAATTAAATTTCACGGAGAAAGTTTACAGCAATCTGATTTGTGAAATCATTTGGAACATTTTTACGCTCTGTATCATATATTTATTATGTTATGAACCAAATTCTACTAAATCGGCGAAAACTGTGCGAGAACTAGTAACACGAATTAATGGGGATTAATTGCTATACCTAGGTATCGAATTTCTCAAGAAGGAAATAGTTGATCAGATTATCATTGCGATACCGAGTATACTATATATTTTCTATAGTCTAAAATTTCAAAGGAGATAGTAATTCTTTACGTATTTTTATAATCGTCTTGTGATTATCTGAATTTGAATTGTTCGTAAGTGTCGTAATATTTCTAGACGGAAATATACATTATCTGAAAACGGAAAAAGAAAATGTACAGGCTAAATCTTGATAGCGGTCTATCGAATATTCCTCGAATATTTATGAAAGTTCACGAGAGCCAGTGTATCAATCTTGCCGAGCTATTATCCTCCATCTCTGGCTCCTTTGCATTCCGCCGCGCGGAGCAATACCATTTATCTTCCATTAACATCGGGATCCATGTAAACTAGACAAATTCTCGTGGTGGGATCCGGCCGCGTTGCGCGCATCGCGATGCACCTTTTTGCGTTTCGCCGCCGGCATATGATAGATACATCACGATACTATTGATACAGCGGAGCATTATTCGCGTGCTCCTTGTGTTGTCGAGTGCTGCTCGTCACGCACATGTCCCACTCCATCAGATAGCAACATAGAATATGGGTTCAGTTTTCCGTGAAATCTTTCAATCTCATATCTAACAATATCAAAATAGCTACCCTGTATTGTTTCCTAGACATTTACGGATTTTTGATGGAAAAACATTGCTAATTTCAACTGGTTGTTCGAATTTTACACGAATACCGTTCAACTTTCAATCGAATCAATATATTCGTAAATTTTTCAGTGGAATTTTTCAGTCGCGTATCCAGACATACCAAAGCAGCTGGTTTACATTGTTTTCTATAGATTTATCATCTCTGAATAGGAAAACATTGGAATTTTAACGATTTGTTTGAAATTTAGATCAATAATCTGTATTATTTTTATTTTTAAGCGAATTGACTGCGTCAGAGTTAACCTCTGTCCTATGTAATTTCTTTATTCTTTATTAAATTATTGAAGTTATTTCTTTATTAAATTTTTATAATGTATCAATTTTAGAAGAGAAAACAGTCCTTCAATTCTTGACTATTTTACATTTTCATGGTACTGACAATACTCGATCGTTGTTGATCCTCGGAGCGAAGACGAATAAATTTTAACGACTTGTCGAATTTACTTATAGATTCGAAATAATGAAATTGATATTTCGAAGGTGTATCGAATCAAACGAAAATCACTTTGATTAAACACATGATGTAATATTTCGAAGGAACTGCTTGAAATTAAAATTTTACCTCAAACAACAAAGTTTTATATGCACCGACTAATAAATCCCTCTTTTCCTGTCGAAGCTCTCTTTCCCTAAGCGATATTACACGAACGAAAACGAAACTCTATAAGAGGCTTAATTTCTCCACATGACCGGTTCAGAGGGCACCGATCCAGGAAGAATAATAGGCACTTGGAAAAATCTCCATGCTTTCATCCCGCCTTTGCCTTCTGCGCGCTGACCCGACTTCCCATTACCACGCAACCTCGAAAGCACCGATCTCAAATCATCTCGATAGCCGCAAATCGGCCGCGACTTCTCCGCCTGCAAAAACTATAACCCGTTAATCGATTCCGGGGGTTGCTGTTGAGGCGCGGCGCATTCAGCTTCCCGACCCACTTTCGTCGGATAATAGCGGTGTCGAGTGAGTACGCAAAACTGGTCTTTTCAACGTCACGAACGGAAGCACGTAATTTAGCAAGATGTAGAATGAGAGATGAGCGGGAGTTGGTAGGAGGAGCAGACGGTGGGATCGCGCGGTATCCAGCGGCACAGAAGACGCGTGGTTATCGACCCTCGGGACCGAGGACGATGCTCTGCCGAGGAGGGTAGCCGCTGTGGCGTCTAAAAGACCGCTCGGACCTCACCCTCCGCTCTCGAGAAGGGGGTTTGGCGAGGTTGGAAAAAGAGAGGGTGGAGGCTGCCTCGGTTACATCATCTGATACGCCGGGCTAAAGTCGATGATGCTGGGCTGCGTGTTCTTTAAAGGAACTATCGTCGAACGGACTCTATTATGCCAGACCAGACACGATGTAGCCGACCAAGAAGCGTCCGGTCAGTCCTTATGGAAACTGTGAATACACGCGGATGTCTGTTATGCGTTCGTGAGTTTGACAGCGGTGTGGTATTTTTATGATATCGATACTTATCGTCGGAATACATTGACACATTTATCGCGAGGGTTTAAGCGTGGGTGATGTTAAGGACGGTGATATTTTTCAGCCCAATAGAGATCCAACGAATCCAATGTTGATGTTACATAGAAGAATAGTCGAGTTGCTGTACGAAACTCGCGTACAATGTGCGAGAAGCGCATCGCTTTAGCCACATGTAAAGCGAAGGTGTGGTAGAACTTTGTTTATACGAACTTGTTAGGGGACAAATAGTTTATATAATTGGAGTTGATGTAAGAGTTCATCACTGATCCTATTCACTACGAATTCTGGTTCGTATATTATAATAGGAGTTCACGTTCAGATAGGAGGATTCAACTGGTAGGAGTTCATCTAATGAGACACTAGCTTAAATTTCATCCAACTAAATGCAGTTAATATAAACTACTACTGTATTTGAGTTATTCAAAAGCTATGTACATTGATCAACTTGATAAATGGAAATATGGGGAAAAATAAAAATTCACAAGGACTATTTCTCTACATTTATCCGGCTATTCGCAATTGTTGCAGCTATCATCTTTCGTAGTACATAAATTCACGATAATAAGTCTTCTGTTTCTTGATGCGTCGAATGTTAATTATGTAATTCGATGATGTCTGTTTCCTCGAATGAGAAGAAATTTTCTGGAAACGATTCGAACGAAAATGAATGATTGTCTTCCGTGGTCTATTCTATTAATACGTTCGAGCGGGAGGAGAAACTATTGTTATTGTTACATGCGAGAACATCTCAAGGGATCATCGATTCGCCGCGCATATTCCTTCGAGAACGTTTATTTCTCCGTCGATGCTTTAGGCTTGTACGTTTAATTGCTCAACGCGCAGCTGCAACGTTTCGAGGATGTTTGATATTATCGAGAGAAGATCGATTCGCAAAGAGTGGAAAGAATGGAATCTCGAGCAGTCGGGTATCTCCCACTGTTTGGATGTTAAGGTTCTAGACTTTTGATTTTTACGATGCGTAATGAAGAAATTCCGTGTTTCCGGTTTTATATCGTTTAAATATATTTCTAATTTCAACATACCGATTATCATCGGACGAACGTCGATTAATCTAGGGCTACGAAATTTGATAATGTCAACCTTAAAAGCTGACAGGTTTGCCACTATAACTCTAACTGCCCCCACTGACAGTTTTAAAACTATTACCTCTAATTGCCGCGGATGCTACGTTTGAGCACAAGTTTGAAAAGTGTACCTCTCGAGGGACGCTTTAAATTACTACAAATCTTCGATGCTTCGGCTTATCTTCCGTTCCAAGTTTAACGACGCACCAACCAAGGAAGTCGTGATTTACAGCTTGATTTAGGTAGGCACTGGATTAAAGCAGCGTCTTTCAAGAAACCATTTTGTCAGATTTATTATATTTCTTTGACGAGTGGACGGGGGAAAAGGAGAACCGATCATCTTTACGACTTCTTGTTTCAACCAAACACGATACTTTGTGGAATGGAAATTGGATCGAACTTTCGGGGAAAAGATGACGGAGAAATACTAGGAAACAAGGCCAAAGTCCATGGAATATTGTTCACGAGTTACTTGAGACATTTTTTAAAGAAAGACGAAATTCCGCAACGGAGTTGCTACTTTCTAAATTAGTTCCTGTTGGAATAAAAAGAAAAGAAAAGAAAAGAAAGGAAAAGAAAAGAAAAGAAAAGAAAAGAAAAGAAAAGAAAAGAAAAGAAAAATAATCGAAATATAAAACGAGCACGAATTATGTATAAATTAAAGTATTTTAAGTTTACAAAGATAAATGATGTCAATTTCATGCGTTTTCATTGTATCGTTATAAATAGAATATTGTAAAACTTGCAACATAATTTCAAATAAAAGAGCGTAAATTCACTTTTGTACAAAACATACTGCAGGAAATCTGGGTGACACTTTCATGAAATCTATGTAAAGAATCTGAATCATTTAAACAGACATTTCATGTATTACAAACTGATATACTTCCTTTTTCTAATTCCATAAAGGAATAAAAACACAGTTGGATGAAAAATCTCCGACTCATTTGTCACATTATCCATGACAGGAGATTAGATTCAAGCATAAACCGAATGAGGACATCGCAGAACCGCAGGAAGAAGTGGAGCATGCCAGATATCGTAAAAATTTGCCGCAGCTAATTTGCCCTGGATGTCTACTTCTTCCGAAGAGAAATTGGCTATGTGGCATGAGCCAACTATGCAGCTGGGACGTGCTCGTTAATAGACTTTCCATCAAAATTTTGCAACTAATTTAAACGCCGATAAACAATAGAATATCAAACGGCGCATGTACATACGGTCGTTCGTGGTTCGTTTTCGCTGAAATTGCCAAAAACAAATCTCTCGCTCCACGAATAATTAGTTTGATTACATCTTCCACTCTTGCAAGCTTTTTCCGAAATGGATAAACGAAACGATGAAGGAAATTCATTATGCAGGCATGGGATTTAACGTTGGATCAATGTCTCGACTAATTGATGTGTTTTTAAAATTGGTTGCGCGACAAAGTTTCACCGGATGGTTATTCGCGTTTATGTAAAACCAATCGGAAAACTCTTTATTCGTGACAACAAAACTGAAATGAACAAAGTACATATTTAATTTTTATGTATCGTCGATTTTATAGAGGAGTGACGCATCGACAAAATTTCCGATTTTCAGATACCTAGAACAATTGATTTTCTTAAACGCGAATAGAATTTATACCAAGTGCTAGCAATTTAATGAAATTCTACTTCTATTAATTGAATCTCTGAAGATCTAAAGAATATTAGCTATGTTATAGAAGAGAACATATCTTTGTTGCTGAGTGGGCGAGTAATTAATAAAACTGCCTGAACCAAATTGATCCTCCTTACTTTCTTTTTTATCGCGTCAAGTGTCTTTGTAGCAAGTCAAACGACGTACGAAAATGTACGTGGGGGTTTCCTCAGATCGTTTATCCGAAGTATTCGCTGGAACATCGTAGAGTCCGTGTTTCCATTCCACACAGGAAATCGTTAAAACATTCGTGATCTATCGGTGATCCTCCGTTTCGAGTTGAACACTTGGCAATCATTAGAGAGAAAACTTAATCCTGTTTCGTGGTATCGCAAAGCATGGTACACGGACGCTAAAACCAATTGGTTAATCCCTTTTTCCACTGACGATTACATTCCACAAACCCAAGAAAGACAAATGGGCCGAGCGAGGCGAGCGAGGCGCGTTCCTGGAAGATTCCATAAATTTCCGGGAAATTGATGAATCCGCTTTGGATTATCGAGGAGCGCGTGTCCGGATGGGAAGACACGCTAAATTCTATTTATACAAGGGCCAATAAAGATCACGCGTGCCGGGAATGGGTTTCGAAAACGGCCAGTGATTAATTGCCGAGTCCTAATGGGCTCGCGACGACAAACCGCCCTTGCGTCATGCACCGCGGAAAGTGTGAATTCGTTGAAAAACGCGATTAATCAATGGCCGCTGTTATTAATTATCCGATGCACGCGAGAATAAACGAGAGTACGCGTGCGTGCCGCCTGAAATCGATTCGCGTGCACTCGCGGCTAACGTGCTATTCGGGTAACAATAACAAGCAAGACGAGACGTGAAGCGTGAATGCGAGCGTGAATGCGAGCGTGAATGCGAGCGTGAATGGTGAGTTGAAGAATGTAGGCTCTCTAGTTTCGAGCACGGCAACGTCGATACGCTCGTTACGATGTAATGAATCAACTTTTTTAATTATTTCCTTCCTTTTTTCATTTTGTAGGAAAATGATGACAGGACGCGTCATTCCCTTTCGTTTTTTAAATTTATTCCTTCTATTAATCCATTGTTCTTATACTTGGTACATGCTTATGTATGTGCGTTGCTGATTCTCACTGTTGAAATCTTTTTCAACCGCGAACTGCTGTCCTTTTTTATTATTTTCTAGTACCCTGGTGCTTTCACTTCGTTTTGACGTCGCTTTGATCTTTTTCTCTATCGCTGCAATTCGTTTCTTGGCCTTCTTATCGTTGCAATTCCACTCTTGGCATTGCCCTTGTCTTTCCTCGTCTGAAATTCTTCATTTAGATAGAATTCCTTTCCTTAAATACGAAACACTTTTTCAAGATCTAATTTCATTCTGCAAATGACGGAATTAATCCACGAAATTATAACACTGAAGATAATTCTGCAAGATGATATATTCTTTCTGCTCTGATCCCGAATTACCATTGTCTGCGACAGAAATTAGAACTGGAAGGAAATTGCCAGAAGATTTCACAGTAGTTTGATAATTGACCGGAACGATTTTAGAGAAAGTGACTAGTAATGACTGACTTAATTAAGTGACCACCGAATGAACACCGTCCACGACAGGAAGTGGGCCAAGGGTGCTTGGTGCCATAGAGCTGCCTTAGACACCAGCCAGACGCTGGCAGGAATCGAAGCTCGGGAATTAATTAGATTCGCCGAGAAAAATACGCGTTCGCTACCTATCTCTATCTCTGCGAGCCTCGACGAGTGATGCTTAACCTGGAATAGTATCCAGTAGTCGACAAGTGCTACACGGCAACGTTACACTCGAATCGATTATTCTTTAACAAGGTGCATAAGAACCTCTAGAGTAGAATCGTCGTTTGTCCTTTTTATTATTGTCCTAATTTATAATTTATAAGTTCGATCTTTAAGCAACTGAAATGCTACAGCATTATGTAGATAATCGATAAATTAACGATTACAATGGTAATTATCGTTATTAGTGGTTAATACCGAGAAGCAAACTTTAAGAAATTCAATCGGTACAGGAAGTTTCAACCTGGACTGTATGAAACATCCTACGTGTTAGCTTCGCTTCAATTCCATTGAAAGAACGTTAACTGCAGGTGATCTTGGATATTAAATCGTCGATTGTTATTATTTCTTATTTCTTTCATTTGTTATATTCTTAGCATTATAATTGGATTTGAAAGAGATTTACGAGGTAATCCAGATAAAAGGAATTTCATCAAATAAATCTTAAAATTGAAATCTTTCTGAACGGCGTACAGTTTCGTGGACCGGTCTGAGAATTTTACGAAGATCTTGCTTTAAAATCGGGGATTTGATCAAGTAACTTCTCAACTTAGGGAATATCGTGGCTTTCTTTGCATTGGTTTGGAGCGACTCGGTGTTCCATTGAGCAACTTTTGATCCACTAGATCTAGATACTGCAACTTCAATATCTCTAGCCTTAAATAGAAAATTCTATGAAAAGCTATTCGAACGTAAGGTTTAAACTGCGAGTCTTTAAATTCTACTTGGAAGTCACTTTTTGCGAGGAAATGGTTAAGAGTTATGGTAAAAACGTTTAATGTAAGCAAAACCTATACACCGCGATGATTCAAACTGTCTAAGGATCAAACTGGCTATCGAAAAAACATTCATTTACGACAACGAGAAAAACAACCGTACACCTGTTTACCCCGTATTTCCGGACCGGTGATGGATCGTGGCTCTTTCAGTAGATTTGATTTCGTCGAGCAACCGGATAATGCTCATCGTACGGTCAGATATATGTATACTTTGTCTGGTTTCATCGACGAGAAGAGAAACGCGAGCAGTTCGTCAACAAAGCCAACATTCGCAATGGTCAACCGGAGCTAAGCTCGATCGGCGAGTAAACGAAATTCGCTTCGAGACGCGATAATTGATCGTCGCTTTTCATGTCCATCGCTGCATCATGAATAACGCTGCTTTGATTCACCTTGCGAAACGTCGTTCCTGACGATTAATTATTCGTCCGCCGTTCCAGTTAATCTTGATATTGTTTTGCCAAACAGAGAGAACGCGGATCTCCTTCTTTCTTTTCATTTTTTACTTTTATTTTTCGCTCCGCGTCGGTTCGTGAATAACATAGTTTCGAGTCGACTCGGCGAGTAGTTTCAGCGGTGAAAAGCTCGTTTGCTGGCGTGATTAACGTCCACGTTAGAGATGGAAAAATATACATTTCGCAGTGGAAAAATAGAGAATATCCGGTAAACGAGTATATAACTCTTCGGGCTAAAGCGTTACGCGTGTTCCTCTCGCCTTTCTCGAACGTTTTTCCAATTGAACCGGTGAATTTGCCAGATGTAACAATCATGACGGCAAATTGCACGTCACGCAATTATAACACGGTAGGTAACGAAGCAACGAAATCTGCCGATCGGCGACAACGAATAGACGACGACCACGGTGTTCCACTCGGGTTACCACGATCGCCCAAAGTTTGTTAATTAGCACTCGTATCAAACCAACTGCCCGGATCGAGTTTTATGCGTGTATTCCTCGAGCGAATTGCGTGCAACAATACGTTTTATGATATGCGAGCGCACGTAATTCACGATGGGCAGATGGAAATTCGCCCTGCTGGTATCGCATCCCTTGCATTTTCCATTCGCTTCCGTCTGTTTATGTAATAACGCCGTACAATTTCCCAAATTCCCACTAAATCGGTTTCGCGTCCACAGTTTTCCTATTTTTTTTTTAATCTCTCCCTGGTGCATCACCAACCTGCTAACGATGGAAAAAAGACGACGTTGTGACATTGTTGTGACGTCGTGACTCTGACATTTTCAATTTGTCAATCCCTGATGCAAGGCGGACAGATTCGGATTTTTGTTTTATATTATTTCACGCGGGCAATGCAATTTCAGTAAATTGGGGATATTTGCCGTCATAGTATTTTTTCAGTAAAGAAGAAAGGATACGAAATACGGACACGAATTGTATTATGCAGATAGTTTCGTCCAGAGTCTCGTAGGGAACTCGTCATTAAAACTATTCAGCGGGCACAGAATCTTCTCGCGCAATAATTTATTAATCAACGATAGCAGTGAATGAACAAGTTGCAAGTTGTACATTATACACGTTGTACATCATTCCTAATTTTGCCAACTTACGTATACTATATATAAATTTGTAATTTTGTAACCGCTTTTACCAGCAGCAACTTGATTTTCGCCCTGCAAAGGACGAACGTTTATGAGAATCGCGTCTCCGTTACACATCTACCTATTGGCAAATATAGGAAGGTCACTATCCAAATTTTTATATCAACCAGATATTATCAAAATATCAGTTCTATTCAATGGTCAGATTTCTTAACATTTCTCATATCACGTAGATCGATGTGAGATTAATGGAAATTAAACTGTTTGGTAGTCCCCTCGTTAAATAAGTATTAAGCCTGCAACCAGGATGAAAACGAACCGTTCTATTCAAACCAACGAATGTCCGGCAAGCATGAATCGATCATGACTAATCGGGAGGCTGTTGCACGCACGGTGATTCACATAATTTTGTCATCGTGCGTCCATCGCCTAATTGATAGATCGCAAGATACGCGGTTACAACAGTACGTTAAATATTTTCGAACGATGTCACGTAATTACAAGTGGCGCGTGTTGAAGGGCTACCGGTGGAACGCGGACCGCGCCGATCATTACGGCTAATGCCGCGATCGTTCGATCGGATTCCCTTTAGTCACGTTGGTGAATAGAATGGAGAATTATTCTAAAATATGATCGATGTTACGCCGTGTATTTGAGCCTGTTGTGCCTGGCGTACAATATTCAATGAATTATTGTAATATCGAGGGAAGCACGACGAAACAGCGGAAAATGTAATTGGCCGATCGGTGACGAGCGAATTTTATCCAGGAAGTGACATTGACTTGCAACTCTACACACGTATGACATTAATACCGTTTTGCTGTTTTATTAGTATTCTTCGCGCGTAGTAATTTCGTTGTTACATTGACTAGTTTGGACATTTTCAATCGTCTTTTTGCTACTTTTTGAGGCAGTTAAGTTAAAATTTTGAATCTGAATTTCCAAGTTCGAATTCGGGTTTGAACTTGTATTTGAGAACTCGAATTTAGATTTGAACTTGACAATTTCAGTTTGAATTTGGAGATTTGGTTTTGAAATGAAACTATCTGCACCTTTTTTCAAAAGGGGCTTTAAAGTTTTAGGTATAGAAACGAGATGCGATAACCTCGCTGTAAAAATCACCTTGGTACATCACATTTTCTCGGAAGCTTCCATCGAAATCCCGGTTCACGCACGAGAGTAATCAAACGTTAATTTCCGTGATGTATGCCCATTTCATTAAGGACTCTAATTGGCGGCCGGAAGATCAGGCGAGCACCAAAGGCAGTGTCTTCTCCGAACGCGACACAATTATATATATATATGTAAGCGTACCAATATATTTAGCCGCATCTAATTACTATTCAGACCTTTCCTGTTCTCAAATTATGTATTTTTTAATTTCATTTCTTGATTATATTTTTTATACTTTTTAACGAAAATTATTAAGCGTAAACTAGAAATCGAATGTAATTGTTTTATATTTGGAAAGACATTTATTGTTTCGTATAATTTGTATATTATACATAAAAAGATGCGCAAAGTTTTCATTGACGTGACACTATTGCATATTTGTGGTACGATACTATACGTTTCCGACTTTCGACGGAGTGTACGTTCCCACTATGTTTTATCCCAGCTTCATGCTTCCTGGATGTCAAGAAACTCGGTAACAAAAGGGCTAGGAGCGTACAAAAAGATCGAGTTAAAAGTTTGCGCAGGATGCTGTGCACTTTTAATAAAGACTTTCCGCCAGACAGAATCCCGAAGAATGATATTATTAGGCAAGTAACCGTGAACGTCGGAAAGAAGTTGGCCATGGTGGACCGCCGAAAGCGTACGCTCGATTTCCTCTATTTTTCCTTTCGGGAATTATCGATTCGAGCGAAAGGAATCTTGGCGCGAAATTACGTTACCAAGAAGCTTGCCAATAGTTAGCAGATAAAAACCGTTTTAGACCGTTTAGTAAGCGTTTCGAGAGTGGAAAACGGTGTTTTTAGAAGGCGGAGATCACACGAAGGCGATCGTGCGTTTTGCTTCGCCCCACCGACTTCCTTTCTCTCTCCTTCTTCGTCCTTGTGTTTCCCTTTCGCGAGCCGCGAGAAGTCACGGCACACTCGTAAAATCGTGTTTGAATTGTTTTAAGCCGAGCGACACGAACGCTTTTATCACCTTCTTTTTCCTCTTTCCGAGCGGACGGGAACAGTGTGTTAAAAGCGCGCGGTAGCACGAGGAAACGACCACCACGAAATTCCTGTAAGCGTTTAATCCCTGTTCTCTCAGATCGACGGTCCAGTCGGTGAATCTGCTTACATCCATTTAACTTTTAGCCCGGACAATAGTTGGATAGGTAGGTCACGCTTAGTACGCTTTGTAAATATCCGATCGAGGCCAACCAAAGTATATTACATTAACTTGCTTGACACTTTTTAGCAGATTTTATTCAAATAGTATTCGTACGATACGATCGTTTATATTTTATATGAAGCTAACAAGAACCGAATTCCAAACGTGTCATGTAGTTTTAGTTGTCTACAAAATATCGTTAAAATAATAAAATGCTTCAAAGTTTCATACAGGTTAAACGTTACATGTACGTTCTGTGCCAGAGCAATTAACGAGTGTGGTAAGAGCTGTTTTATTCACTGCTCTATACGTTAAGAAATAAATATCTCGAGAGAGATAAGTACCTACACTACTATAAGTAGTTGTAACTATGTATGTTGAAGCAGATCGAACTTTGCATCATAGGGTTAAGACCGTAATCATTGAAACATCGGAAAACATTCGGACAAAATGGAACTATCGCTGTAACAATAATCACACATCGTACTACGCCATCGTTGTAATTATTTTTACATTTTCCTCTCGTCGATTGAAATACGAGCGAAGCAGATCTCTTTCTGGTTGCAAATTAACAGCTAGTTCGCAAGCGTTAATGGCATGCGTGTATGAATATGTAGATTGGCTTTACACGTGCACACAGATCGATATGGTGAACCGGTGCCGCGTTGCGCGAATGTTAAGCAAGTTTGCGGACACTTCGGGCCGGCCTCCAATGCCCTTCCTCTCGATAAGTTAATTTAATTGCGAGTTTCGCGAGGTAGCAGCCTGGCAGCCACCCTAAATCATTCGTTTAGCGTGCTTAATACCTCAGCCTCGGCCGACAGCTTTTAAAACTGCTGGTCACATCTCTTTGCCTATTTTCAAGTCAGCCAACCTTCTAGCTAGCACATCCGGCTTCGAAGGTACTTGGCACTTCCGTCACAGCGTTTGTAGGTACTAGCAAAGTCCGATCGTCCCGCGGAATACTAAGCGCCATTTGGCAAACCCTCCTCCAATCCGTCCAACTTTTCCCTCTTTTCTCTTTTTCCCTCTTTCCTATGTTTCATTCCTCTTTGCCATCTTTTCCGTTGCTTCGCACAACCGGAATATTTTATTTCCGCTAGCAGAAAAGATCGACCGTTCTGATTCCTCGATTATTGATTCGTAAAGTTGGCTGGTGAAATTTAAATGGCTCGTTAGGGCACGTTTTATTCGCTGTTCGGTTCGTCGTCGTCCGCGCTCATCCCTGGCCGCCTTACAATCCTTTAGTATGAAATTTCGAGACGAGAAATTACGAATTTAATTGCCAGTCTTTCATATTATACCTTTATTGGAGTTAGAAGATCCTTTAATAATAGAAAAGCGTCATTGGATCGAAAATGACACAAGGAAACGCAGAGTTAAGCTTAACTACAGTTCCTCATCCCCAAGGACCCGTCCCAAAGAAATAATCCTTTAAAATTTTCAACAAATAGTAATCTTATCATGAGCGGCCCTCGTTTACAGCAATTCAATAACGATCCATTTAACAAAAGTGATGGACACATATAGCTGATGGAAAGTAGATAAATACATTGGTACACACGTACGATTTAACCAAGAACGGAAAAAACGATCAAGAGTAGATCGGGTTAGGGTGTCGAGGGAGCGATGGAAAGTTGGAGAAGGAGAAGCATCGGAACGTCCCTCGGCAGAGCGATCCGTCGCTAGTCGAAGCGGGCCGGCTGGCATAGAGGTTAGCGAGCAAGTCCCAGAACGGATCTCTCCGCTTTTAACTACGTCCCGACGCTGATTGCTTGCAAATTGCCTTCCTTTACCGGCGCACCATCTTTCCCGGACGACGCGATGCGACGGGGCGATCGTGCCGTGACGCCTTACGATCAAAGTCTCGACTCAAAGGTAATTATACGATCCACGGACTTCTGTTGGCGAAGAGAGAAAGATCGAGGATTCCTCGACGTCGAACGATGTCTGTTCCCGGTGCCACTTCCACTTTATTCCGCCTATGATTCCACGAAAATTCTATCGATCGCTCGCGATCGAATACGCGAGAAAAGATTAGTTGCTGTTTATATATATATATATATATATATATATATATATATATATATATATAATATATATATATGTCGGGTTGGCGTTACGATTAGGATTGAGGTTAAGGGCGTGAAACGAACCTTCGTTGTGATTAGACATTGTCCTTGTGCAACAGAGAAGATATTGACTAGAGCAAGTATGATTGTTACAGATATCGACAAGTAACCGTGGTAATTAGATACTCGAGACGCTAATGGCAATGATCCTAGGTTCGATAACGAATACGCGGTCAACGGGATAGTAGACGTATGCTCTCACAAAATCTAAGCCCGACCCTTGGTTAACACATCGCGAAGACGTTATTCCNAAACTATGACGGGGTGTGCCCAAGGGCACGAGATCATCGGATTCGTGGAGAAAGCCTCCGTTCGGAAAGTGAGGGAAATTGACGTTGCTGTTAATTGGTCAATCTCCACGTCCGTGGTTAGAAAAGGACGCTAGGTGCCCTTGAGGAAAAATTGCTAGCGGGAAGCGTCGTTCGTGAGAAAGTAGGTTTCCCCTATCTTGCCGTAGTTCGGACAAAGACTGTTTGTCCATTTGAAGGACTTTAGTTAACTAAATCTGAAGATATATAACGGGTCCTCAGGCTAGCTGAACATGCACTGCGGAGATGCATCGACATCTGGCAATCATCTTACCCAGAGAATAGGGTCTGCGTGTGGCGAGCCACGGGACAGAGGCCGTTGGAATGTCTACTGTCAAGTATCGCTACAACTATTTCTTTTAACGAGAGCTATACTATTACTCCATACCTTTGTTAGACAAACGTTCATCCCTTGGCTACGTTGGCGACTGATTGTCGCCTCGAGCCCAACCTCACTGTTACAAATCTCGAATAAATACGATCGGATTGAATTGCTTAATTACGGCTATGATAGAATCTAGATTACAATATTACGGGATTTTCCCAAAGTTCCAAAGGAAGGCTCCGGTGTTCTTTCATCTCCGACATATATATATATATATATGTATATTAATTTGTAGAGAATTCATTACAAAACGATACGCGTTACGGGTGGCAGTATAGCTGATGGAAACGATGTAGTAACACGAGGTTGTAAATCGCATATAATGTCAAGATGAGTAGTCAGTTGTAGAAACTAGAAGTTTCATGGAAACATCTTGAGTTTTTAATCGCAAAAGACATTTTGTATTCGTTCGAATATCTAAATTTAAATTCAAAGACTTAAATTTCGATGCGAATTCGAAGATTTGAATTTAAATTTAACAAACTGAATTTGATCTTGAACGCTATAATTTGAATTAATAATTGTACATTCTGAATGTTTGAAAGTGCTATTTCCCCTCGTTATACCGATTCCACTCATTACACACGCCGTAGTTTCGGAATTTATTTCAACGTGATTCAAATATAGAATCGTATCTTGCCAAGCGTTATCGCAGCAACAGTAAGATAGGTAATTATCAGGCAAGTTTTTGAGAGTCTGTCTCGGCGAACGATTTTCAAAATTGTAACTTCTGTCACGTAGCCGTAGTTCAACAGCGTATTCTTCGGCAAGTTGTAATTAAACGACGCCAGACCGCGAACTATCGCGACAATCTGCGAGCGGAAACGTTTTGAATGCAATTAACGTCGGTCTTTAACGAAGTTTCCCTACCGGCCTGCAGAGTCTCGTTCGAAAGAGGCCACGGACAACGCGATTTTCTATCGACTCTTACTGAAACCGTCGCAACCATTCTAACTCAGAATTTTCACGCTGAAGAACTTTTGGCCGTTTACAAAACTGGTAAACAATTAACTATAACACTCCAACATTCTTCTACCCTTCACTTACAAGATTGGATAATTCCCCTAATTGGTTTTTCGTTCCACGAAAGCAGAAGAAACTGGAGAACTCTCGTTAATCGATAATTCCTACCCTGTCGGACAATGTCTTTCACCCTTGATAAAAAAAAAAAAAAATAAAGAAAAAGAAAAAAGAAAAAACAAAAAGAAAGGAGAAAAGGAAGAAACGAGGGAAATAACAGAGAAGAAAAAAGAAAGTGTCTCTTTTTCGTAGATTGCAAGACCACGAAACGAAAGGGCTAATTACTAAGCAAATCCGGAGTCAACCGAATCCTCTCCAACCACCTAATCCTGAAGCCAACTTTTCCAGACGAGAAGGGAGGGGAAAGGACGCGCCGTCGCGGTAGAAAAACCAAGTTCACCCAAGTGCAACGCTTGCTAATTCCAGACGCATTCGCCAATGAAAACTGTAGTTAATAGTGGCGAAGATACTGGAAGGTGAGTTATCTCCTTGGAAACGGTAAGGACGAAAGAGGATAGAGAACGAGGAAGTTGGCCTCTTACTTCGTATCGGTTCTCCACAGTTGGCCCTTTCGATAGGAAAGTTCCAGGCTGCTTTGGACTTTCTATCGTTTCTTCGCGCAGGCTGTTTCTGATGCAACGGCGGAAAGGAAAACGGGGTTGAAGGGTATCGAGAGGGTAACCTGCAAAGGAGGCTTGGCGAACCGTTAAAAGAGTTTGGCTCGGTTACAAAATTTGTTTCGTTGGCTTGACTCGCCCCCAACCTTTGTCCCGTAGACTTATCGAATGGTCTCTCCGCGGCTGACTGAGAAACGATTCTACTGAAAATGCGACAATCCCTGGGATCGTTTGATGATGAACGCTCTGAGACATCTTTCTGACGAGAGTAAGATTTCTTAAGATACAAAGGCTTGTTCTAATTTCTGTTCCTAATTCTGTTCCTAGTATTAGAATTAGAGAGAAAGGAAAGAACCATGGAAGGATTGTGCCTTGCGTTTCGCGAAAACCCTACAATATTCAATCCTCGACTGAAATTCTAAAGATACCGAAAAATGCTGAATAATTCTTGCTTCGCCGAATAAAATCTTGCAAACATCGTATACGCGAGTTAACTCTTGTCAAGATTCCAGGAGAAAGAAATCCACACTGACTCGTATCTCGATTCCATTGAGAGGAGAAGAAACGAACATACGTAATAAGCACGTAAGTGTCTTCTCGAGGTCTGTCGGTGTAAATCTTAGTTGTGGGGCGGAACAAAGCCATGAAAGGAACGCGATAGAGTCCCGACAAAGCCGAAATCCGCGCGGAGGTTGCAAAATACGAATCGTTGCCCTGTCGAGGATCATGAAACACTCGACGAGGTACGTCACGCTTTCAGAGAGAGAGAGATCAAGGACCCATTCCAGCTCGTTCGAGCGTTCAGATCGCCCGCTCAATTACCAACGAGGACGAACGTAGGGAACCAAGAGAGGAGAATAGTCTTGCTTGTGACTCCAAAGAGCAAAGACGGTGGAGGATATCTTTTGTCGCCTCCCCTCTTTCGAACAGCCGACCGAAAATTGACAAGAATAAACGCTTGTCCATTATGTCGTTGGGAGATGTTACGTGGATGGGCGAATGGTTGTTCACGATCCTATAAAAGTTTTCTTTGATTGCTTTTCCAAAAACGGGTGACTATTTTGGATGAAAGTTTCTAGTTTTTAAAAATAGAAGCGTTTGCTTAGTTTCTTTTCGCTAGATTTTTAGCCAACGTAGACGACGTGGAATTGTGAATTTTCTATAAACAGTTTCTTTGATTGTGAAACATTCGTTGAAGCGATAGGACTATGCACGGTCTCTTATTATGTTTTACGCCTAAATGCGAAGCTTAATAGAGCAGTTTTTACGGCAACTCTACTTCCTATACGAAAAGCACACGTTTTTATCAACAGGAGTATTCTTTTTCTTATCAAGAATCGTTAAAGATATAGCGATAAGAACTCGTCGAATAAGCGGTCAGAAAAGAAAAAAAAAAGTATGTAAAGGACCATCTTTACGATACACGCGTCCGACATTTTTATTTTACCTTCTTTCATTCTTCTTTCTTTTTTCTTCGTTTCGTAGGAGGCGTTTAAGCAGAAAACCGCCCGAAGGATAATTGCAGGGAGGACCGTGTTATTTGAGAGCCTCGGCAGAGATGTAGAGGACAAAGGTGACGCGGAAGTGGTGAATGAAGAAAAGATGAGCCAAGCAGGGAGGAGAGAACGAAAGAAAGAGGAGTAGAAAAAGGAGCACCTCTTTATAAAGAGTTCTAGGCCACAGGATGCCCCGATGGATACATCAACTTGCACACGCGGGTGAGTGTCAGGTGTAAAATCTTAAGACCCATACGTACTTCTCTACTATTAATTTTTCACAATTCAAAAATATGAAGAAAAACCAATTGAATTAAATTTGATATGAAATATTACAAATGTTCGAAGATCATCGATGTATGTAACGTATGAAACGAAATAAAATAGACACGCGTCATTTTGTTTCCAACAAATAAATAACAAAGGAGCGTTAAATTATTTACACGAAAGTTTAATTCGTTTGCTCGTTAACTTTAATCATTCAAAAGTTAAAGCCGAAACGCAATTTTATCCCTATAGCGGGGCGCTCGATCTTTTAAGACGGATCAGTGACGAAGTAATCAAAGAATCGGGACGATGGTCGTAGTATCAAAGGAGCGAGAACAAGCCGAACGAGACGACGCGGAAGTCGGCCGGGGAAACTTCTTACATCCAAGATTGAAAAAAGAAGGAGAGAAAGTGGAAGAAGAGAACGGAAAGAAGGGGAAAAGCGGGCTTCACGGTGAAGAGGCGGCCGACTCAAAGTGTCTGGTTCGCTTTTCAAAAAGTAATCGACACGTTGAAAGAAATTGCGCTAATCTCAGCAGCCGACTTCTCTCCTTTTTAAAACGCCCGGTCCGAGATGCTTCTACGCTTCGGAACGAAACGGAGCTCCATCAAATTCGTCGTCGTTCCTTTACACCTTTTTCCTCTTCCATTCGTTTCAATTGCCATTCTGGTTTCTTAAACAGGCAGATCCAACCTGAGCAGCCGAATTCATCGATTCAGTACGGTTGACACGAGCTAAACGCTGATGCGTCGAGGTGACGCGTTCCACTCGCAGCAAGGGCCAGCTCGCAAGCTGCAATTACCTCAGACGTCGTTTAATTTCGTTAACTACGCGCGTTCGTCGCGCGTTTCGCCAAGTTTTAATTGATTTTCCGCCGGTACGGTTAACATTAGGATTCAATTGAAAACACGGACCCCCCTAAATTGAGTCTGTAAATTCGACGCGAAAAACTATGCTATCGTGCGCAACGCGGCTTGAATTATGCTTACCGATACACAGATCAAACTAAAACGATACGTTTCACCAGTTTTATACGTTTTAGCGCGTTTGTTCTATGATTGTTATCCTATCTGTGGATCACACGGTATTAAATACACAAATGTTATTTTTATAATAATCGTAGGAGCGAACAGAATTGAAGGTGAAAATTGGGTAAATTTAAAAAGATAAAGAGATTAAGGAATGTTTAATTTATTCTAAACTCGGCGATTCTTTTCGTCGATAGTCTTTGTATTAAATCAGATAAGTCTGTCGTACTATCAAATGAATGCAAGGTATCTAATTTTATCATTCTATAACTTCAGTACAGTCAGAATTTAGGAAAAGTCCGATCAATATATTTAACTACGAGGCCACATGAGGAAGGAGTTACAGTTTCAAAAAGAACAGAAAAATATTTGGTCAATGCATATTAACAAAAATCTACATCATCAACGAAAGCACCTGTTATCAATCGTAAAACAGTTGCGATTATAAAAATAGGATTTTATATAAACATCTATAGCCCAAGTATTATTATTGTTGGGAAAAATCTGCTAGAAGGGCGCACGTAATTGGAGAAGGCGTAAGAATTTTGACTTTCCGTTTAAGGTGGAACAGTCGGGCTGAAATTCTCAGTTCGTCACGCATCGTAATCTCGGTCTCGTCTCGAATGCGAACATGGCCGAGGCAAGTTTCTTCCAGTGCAGCGTCGCCAAGACAAATGGAACTTTACCGCGGAAGGGTGGAAAAACAGGGGGGCGTTCGCGGATTCTCGCACTCGACAAGCCTCGTGGCACGGCCTGAATTAAGTCGCGGCGAGCGTACTTCACGGCACGCTAATCCGACCAGGAATAACGTTGGAGAGCGAGTAAATTTACCTGACACTGGGAAAACAGAGGCTACGCGGCGCGTTTCAAAATTCCACTACGTGCCGGAGGGCGATCGTAGGATCTTTTCATCTTAGATGAAACATTAATAGCGATTTAGCGACGCTTCAACACGCGGCCATTCTTCGGTGACGTGGCCTTCTTTGACGGATGAAACGGGGTGCCTGAGAAACCATCAATCCCTTTTCTTATGATCCTCCTATTCCTATTCCTATTAGTTTGTGTAGGCGATCGAGAAAAATGGAAAAGCGATTAAGAAATATGTTTTGTAATTTTTTGGATATTTCACTCTGTTAATTGAGTCGTCTCTTCGTCGGAGATTGTTACAATTACAGAACTAAAAGATTAATAAAGACGAATGGATTTTAGTCTTTGCGAATGTGGACGTGATATAATTTATTTTTAATAGAATATATTATACCATAAATGAATTTATTTTTGAGAAGTTAAATAAAAGTTAAGAGAAAACTATGTGCTTAAGATACAGAGAATTCGATTGACCAATTAACTTGATTTTCTGGTTAATAGGTTAATCATAAACATGTTTATCGATATTCGTTCATTCATAATCATTCGTCGAGAAAGTTTGTTTATAAGATTCATTGACCAAATTGACTCAAGACATTTGCATTTTTTATTTCTCCTTCTTACTCTTGATTTTGCATAATCGGAGCCACTTTCTCATACCAAAAAAGCTATTCCGTCTTCAAAAACGAGATTAAGTGAGACAAACGCAATCAACTTTTTAATCCCTTTTCTTCCACCAACATGCTACGAGATACCGACGGAATAAGCATTTTTCCAAACGTCATCTCGCGATATAATCCAACGGTGTAGCACCGTGGTCGTTTCGCGAAACAGTTTTACCAAATGTCGAATCGCTCCACGGGGATGACGAATTCAACCTGCAGGCGGTGTATTTTCGTACGAGATCTATCTTAACTGGATACGCGGTTGGCTAGAAGTCGAAGTTGGAGGGGAATGGAAACGGGGATGAAGTCGTTTAGTCAACGGTGGAAACCGCAGACCCGTGCCAGGCGAATTCATCTGATCGTATAAAAATCCGGGAAACGCCGCGAAAATATCTCCCAGAAATTTAATATGCTGCAGGGCGGTTTGGGGATGATATAGAGAAAGAGAAAGAGCCGAGATGGGACATGTAGGTTTCCAGGTCAAAGGGGATCACAGAGAAAGAAAAGCGGATAAGACAAAGTAAGCCTCTCGTTACGATTTCGATCTGGCCGGGGAAAATGGAATCGCGCACCGTCTGCAGTCCGATTTCCAGAGAGATCTTCATCGTACTGTTTTTTATCTGACAGCTTTTCAACTTCTATCCCCCGATCTGCGTCTAGGAAAATATAGACGCGTATGGGTGCTAGGTTAAACCAACGGTTTATCTTTTATCTGGTTTTATCTATCTATGATGCTTCGTATCGTATCGTATCGTGTGAAATATATAGGCTTAAATTGGCAACAAATAGCCTAAAGCAATTACCGAAATCTCAAACGTAATCGGATATTGGTTTTTCTAATTGCAATTTTAAGGGCGAAATACTAGCGGAGGCGTTAAGAGAAATGTGTCCGACCACGGAAGGTCTGTTTCTACTTAGCCACTCGGTTCTTCATACTTTGCTACTTTTTCGTTCTACCGCTAATAATCGTATTAAAAATAGTTTTTATTCTTCCAAGTCACAGATTTCGCGAATTTAAATGTTTAACAATTTTAGTCGCGATGTTACCTGGTAAAGTATCTTTCTTTATATTTTAAACCTAAAATTCTTTACCTAGCTACACGTTGTTTCATCATCAACGGTTAGTAAAGATAAATATTGAGTGTTCGTAAACGTAAGTATAATATAATTAATTTCCCACAAAGATAAAATCATAGAGGATTTCTAATAAAGAAATATTACAATATCAGAGTATAGCAAAATATAATGAAATAAAAATATATAATAATATATTGCAATCTGAGTCATGAATTAACTCGTATTTTTCGGTTAGAAAAATTAGAAGTTAAATGTATTAAAGAAATTACGAAGTGGCAATTCGTTCGAAATCCATATCCATTAAGAAGGACATAAAGGATGACGTGAACTACGTTAAGTATTTTAAGGTTAAGGTAGCGCGTGAATCACATCCTTTTTAATACTTGGCATGAAAAAAATCAGGTTGATAGAGTGGCTCGTTCCATTTCCTGCTCCACATTGTGCCGGACTTGTAGAAAAGTTGGTTCCTCCGCCGCGACTCTGCAATTCACTCCGAGTAGAAATTTATAACAAAAGCGTTAGGCGGTCGATTTTTAACATCCGAAACAACCCGTTCGTTCGTTATCCTCGCCACTCGAGAATTCCTTCAAAGGGAATTAGCGCCGAAAAGAAAACGCTAAAGATCGAACGATAAAGATCGATCACGCTTTGCCATAGAAATTCGTCACTTTCGAACTTTGTTCACATTTCTAGTGAAACGAGGAGACGAAATTATCATCTTAAGCTTTATGCAAACTTTACAAGAAAATAGAAATTAATTCTTTTCGACGAGGAAAATATCGCTTTTTTCTCGTGTCTGAATATGTTTTTATTCCCAAATTTGTCCAATTCCACGCGGAATACGGTGAAAAAACGATGAATGCTGGAACTGTTTATTTCAGATCTTTTTAATTATCGCAAGATCGAAATCCAGTTGTAAGCGGCCCTACACTGTGATTGAACGAAGTAAAGGTGTATCTGATCCCCTATATTTTCAAAATTCATAGCGATTAAGTAATAAATAAATCAACAAAGACGCTTTGTTAGACGCTAGAAAATGTTCGCTTTTCGCACTTAAAAAATCCCTTATGAATTTCATCTTTCAAGTTTTTCGAATGACATACATATATTCGATGTGTAAGACGCTGTTTTACCAGTCTACGGTGGATAAGAAACGTAAGAACAGACGAATCGATAGGAAAGAATAAAAGGAGATGAGGACAGAACACCAGAAGAGGGGAAGAACGATAGTTTGCCTGGCTTAACCTCAGCATGCAACCTTCCATGCAAATCCTTCGAAGGTTACCGAGGAAACGCGCGTCACGGTTTTATTTTAAGATCGGTGTTTGCCATGGATTCCCCTGTTTGCGCGGCTTACCCCTTTGCGGCCAGCTACGGAACCAGCAAGGACGAATCGACTCTGAGAGGAGGCATGGTCCTCTCCAACGAGTCAAAGAGGCTTGTACAAGGTGATCGCATCCTTCCTACGATAGAAAAAAAAAAAAAAAAAAGAAAAAAGAAAAATATGGAACGATATGCGTAAATAACTCGAGGCTGGATCATTTGCTCGCGTGAAAAGATATAGGTCGAGACGATAGAAGATGACTCTGAAAGAATAACACCCTCTTATTTTTAATCCCTCTGTCCTTCGACTGCGTCAATTAACATCTTGTGAATAAGCATTCGGACGACGATAAATTTTCGCTTTCTAAAATTACCGATCCCTTCTTCTATACATATCATGTACCTATATCTTGGTTCATATCGGATAGACAAACGTACAGTGTGTAACAAAATTTATTGCTATAAATACTTGATATAATAGAACCATGCTATGGTAGAAGATCTAGCAGTATACGCGACGTTATCGATGAACGTAGACAAAATAATTTGCATATCATTTTGTCGAACGAAGTATACATGGTAAATTCTAGTAAGATACACAGTAATTTGTATATTATTTTGTCGAACGACGAATATGTGGTAGATTCGCGTAAGCCTAGCAAGTCAAAGACGTCATATTAAAGCAACATGGACGCTTAATGAATTAATTCACGATATCCACTCACGCGAGAAGAGTATAGGGAAAGCTGAAAGTAGAAAGCGCGACAGTAGTGTAAATCGGCATCGAGATTGAGAGTTTTCAATCGTTGACCGACGAGAAGAAACTCAGGCCGTAAACAATTTTATAAGCGCATTGGAAAAATATTTTACGAGACGATATCCTGCAACGAGGTCTAACGATCCGGCCTCCTTCGAGTCGAATGAAATTGTTGAAATCAAGAGGGGGACTGTTCACGCTGGAAGCACCCACTTGCCGCGGATACAACTTTGCTGGATTGCATGATTCGTTTAATATCGTGAAACAGCTCGACGCTCGCAATAAACAGCGTGATATCGATTACGAAAGTCTCCTGTGCTTTATTTCAGACATGTTTCAGCTTTCTATTTTGAATAAAATCGAAGAATATCGTTTCTGCGCGGGAAATATTGATTACATTTCTTTGAATTTAACGCCGCTGCTTCTTGATGAACATGAAAGACTCGGATGATATGCAAGATATTCGACGTTCTATCTCTGCTATTTCAATTTGCTGGAAACGTCTCGTTGTAGGATAGAAGATCTACCTTTACGGATGATTTTACGGATGATTTTACGGAAGGAAACATCGATAGATTAAATTGCTGGCGTAGAGGTAAAGAAACGAAGATTCTACGTGTACGTCCGATGTTAATAATTCAATTAATTTTATGGTAATTTATGATCAAGAAGAATTAAGCGAAAAAGTTAAGTCTGAGTGAACAATCTTTAAAAAATTGACTAATTTCGTTGTTTCTGTTCCTTCCGGTTAACTTTCATCAAAACTTTTACGCGTCATATTTATTCCGCATATTTTTCTACATTTAAATTTCCTACGAGTGCACTAAGATCCATAATTTATGCACAACTGGTATATTTCAAGTAGCCATATTTTATACGAATACTCTTACAACTTTCGTCGTTCATTTCTGTTGAAGTGGTCACCGCTTCGAAGAAAACTCTACCATCTGACCTTTTTAGTTTTCTCAAGCACTGAAGCCATCGACAGCGTATAGACAAAAGACTGGGACGAAGGCAGACTATAAACAGTCGACAGGCGACGTTGGCTTCGGGGTTTTTCAGTTATAGGGTAACACTGCTAGCGTGCGGATCTGGACCAGCTCATATTATTATTTCAATTTTTTGTACTTTTCGCTTCTGTATTTAAAATATATTTTCTACCTTACAATTTATCCACGCGTCTCTCCCTCTCTTTATACACCTAATAACATCAACAATTTCCTAATAGCGCGAAAAGTTTTCCATCATCAATACGATGACATATTCATATTTTTTCTACCGCATTCAAATAGTACTATTATACCGAACCAATACGATCGGTCCATGGCGAGTAATTCGGTATGGCGATCGTTTGTTTAATTATGATATGTACACTCGCGAGAATCGGTCCTGTGTACACATCTGGTCAGCTCGCAATCATCGGATCCACCGATCGATTTCGTTCGACGTTAACGCGCGAGCAAACCGCGATCGAACCGGGTGAACGAGCGCTGATAAATCTTACGGCTGTTTGAACGTCGACCGCCGATTACTGTCACCTCGGCGGCAACGGGCGAAAAAATAACTTGTTGCTCGTTTGTCGCGCGTGTGCCACTCGAAATCTCGACGCGTGAAACCGTTTTTATTTGTTGTGGTTCGTTGGGTTCGCACGGGAACCAGAAATTCGTGCGCTATGAATTTCGCGATTTCAATGTGCAACAGGAAATACGAGAGAATGTTAAAAAGCCATTACTTTTTTTCAAGTTCTAGTGGAAATCTAGAATGTTAAGAGTTGATATAGTTACTCTTTGGAAGGATGATTTAGAAGCGATTGGTCAATCGTTGTATTTGTTTAAATTACTTTGTACTCCCTTTAGCTCACGACTTACATCGTTTGTCGATGTCCGTCGTGAATATTCAGATACTTGCTGATTTCATACGGAACGCGATAATTAACTGAGATTCGCAGCGAAACGTATGTATTCACGTCTCGTTGAGATAACAATGGAGAATAGACAGAAAATTTTAGATGATTCAGAATATCTAGAGGAATCGTAGAATCATTTAACACGTTGTACCACTGAACAATACAATCGAAAATCTAGTAATACAAATTGAAAGAGTTAACTATATCATTCAATGACAATTGATAAATAATTTACGAGCAAAGAGATTTTTATTTATAATAATAATCTCAAACATTCCAGTAATTTCCTAATGATTTCTTAGATTAGTATACTCGTGCGTCGTCGACCTTTCTCCTAATAAATCTGTATGTATCTATTTCGTAATATACTAGTCAACCATCTTGCGTATAGATGCACTCTCAAATGCACGTGAATACGCAAGATGAAAAGTTGAAGTTCAAACATGATGGAGACGCAACATAAGAAGAGTCAAAGTCTTTAACGCATTATACACATACATCGGTTTACCGCGTGTTCTATAATTCGAAATTATAAATTATAAATTATAAACAAACGTCATGTATGTTCGTATACCTTCCATTGTGCCCCTTTCCAAATATTCGTCCATTATACCAGCGTTATACAAATTACACGCTTCAATTTGTCTGAGTACATCGCTAAACGCTGCTGATTATGAGTAATCAGGCTTGCGCTAATGGCAACTGTTCGTTATTAAATAACGAGAGTAGCGAGGGGCGAGAGCGGCACAGCAAGAGAAGTCACAGATCTGCGGGCACCGCCCCTCTAGGAAATATTTGACGATAAATATTTACGTCGAAAATGGAGCTCGACATATTCGGCAGTAATCAGTCGAGCCGTGTTAATAGCGTAATGACGCAAATAAGTGCAACGAGGCGCAATCGTCTCGAGAATGAAACGTTTGCTTCCATCCGAAACGTTCTCGTCAACCACTTTCTGAACAACGATAGTTTTCCTTATTAATTCTTTAATCAGTTCTTTGAGAAGATTTTAATATTACAAACATTTCTGCTGTTCCTTAACCGTATTTTAATAATATTTTCAGAATATTTTAGCATTTATTATAATTCCTTCAGATCAATTATCCTCCATGAATCAATTCTATTGAATTTAATTTAATTTAATTTAATTTAATTTAATTTTATTTTATTTTATTTTATTTAATTAGGACAACTCAAATTTTCCAACATGTATTCGTCATTTATACCTACTATCTAATAATTAATAATTATATTTTTCCCTTCACCTTTTCTACTACTATAAGCTTTACAACCTCTTTATTTCGTCAAATATTTAAACTTATTGTCTTCAAATCGGATAGTATAGCGATCGAGAATAAACACACGTACATATTTACTGGCATTAAAGTCAATGATCGATCTTCTTGGCGATAAGAATACTGGGACGTTGTTCGATAAAAGGAATCGAATAAAAGGAAAGGAAGGTGATATATTTGACTCTGTGACATAATCGTAATGTAATTAAAGTTAAGATTAGTAGAATTAGAAAAGTAACATTTTATCCGTAATTCGATGATCAGGGACTATGGTGGATTTAAAAGGGTTAAAAGAGATTTAAAAGTTAGAGCTTTGAAACAACTGCGAATCGGGAGAATAACTTAATCTTCGGCATCTGATCGAGTATAAATCTACGAGCTAGAGCGCGCCTTTCACATACATATTGACGGTAGGAAACGGGACGTTAAAGTTGAAATTCATCCCTGAAATACCGGTGACTGGTGACTGTTGATCCCCTTGTAACACGGTCACAGCTCACACGACTGGCATTAACGTTTCACGAACTGTTCGCGGACTTTGGAATGCTAAATCCGAGTCTGGCTGTAATTGAATGGGCTCGATTAATGACACAAGTGGCAAGGACGTTCGTAAATCGTATGAGAAAGGTGAATGGATGATCCTAAAAAGCTGAGTTTGCTGAATTTCAGGAAACGGGGGTACGTAGAACTCTCATAAGATAGTTTGTTGCGATGTAATAATTGAAAGAAATATCCATGGAATCTTGGAATTGTGAATCTTGAAAACGTAAGAAACAGATGATAGATTTTGCATTTCAAAGTTGTGTGTAATAGTAAACACAGCCGAACGAGAAATACTTTTCCAAATATTCGCATAATCACCGTTTTATTTTCACGCGTGCATAAACCTCAGCTACGTCTACGAAGCTCGATAGAAATTATTTATTATCGAGACTGAACATGGAGCATTTTTAAGGGCTTGAAAATTAACGAAACGGCGAAATAAAAATGAAAACTCGGATGATAAGAAGAAAATGAAAATAAGAAGGAGTGGGAAAGAAAAGAAAATTAGGTGGCATCAAGAGATTAAGCGTAAATTAACTGCGGTGCGAGGCTGGTGGACTGGTTAGCTCGGTTTCTCCGTAACGTAGCGTTATCGGGTGAGTTCCAAACGAGTGGCGGAAGGGGTGCCTTTGGTGGCACACCGACAGTTTCCGGCGTTACAACGTATCAGACATTCAAAGTGGTATTAGTGGCATATCGTAAATCTTGAACGAGCTTAACCCTGTTGAAAAAAGCTGGGACAGAGAATCGGTAATATACGAGGCACGACTTCGCCCAACCTCCATCTGATGCACAAAAACGTTTAATAATGCCAGCAGGAGCTTAAAATACAATTAAGCGTCGGTGGACGTGCGATTGTTCAACACAGATTCTAACCTGTCTCGAGGAAATTAAGCATCGTCGGCTACCCGTTACTAACGATTAAATCCCGTTGATTTCACGCTGAAAAGGAATTTTTATCTGTTTCACTTCTGCTAGCTTGTGACATTGCGAAATGCATGTTAAAGTGTACAATCGTTGTAATAAGTTGATGAATTATATTTCAACGTATTAACTTTTATGTCATTTAGTAGCACTTTTATAATAAGAGACATTCTATAAAATACTATAAAAATGAACGACACTCGCCCTGTTCTTATATTTAGGATAAAATGAACAAAACGGAAAGAATATATTTACGTACGTTGTAACCTAGTCTTTTCTTTCCAACGATACGATGAATAGGTACATGGGAAATTTGAACTCACTTTCTGTTATTAATTTATACTCGGCTATTTCACGATCAAAGACACAGAGGATAGAAAACTTTAAACATACATAAATTTTATAATCTTTTAGCAATACCAGCGTCAAAAACAAAGGAGACCGAGAATACTTTATAAAGCAGCAAATGACGATATTTTTGTCAAAGATAATGTCGAAAAGGTAAAAGTATATTTATTCATATGGAAGAATGTGTTATTTACGACCTAATAAAGAAAAAGTTTTTATCGAGCAGACTGAATGTTGTATTTAATTAAGTGAACAATTTTCAAAGGTATTCGCGTGAAAAAGTTGAGGCGATTTTCCGGGATATTGTTAATTGTTTGTCCATGTGATGAATATGCCGGGCAACGATTACGTCGAGTAATTTATTCAAGAATGTATCGCTCGAGCCGGGATTTTTGTTGAAACACCTCCAGTTACTACATCCCGGAAAGCTTATTTGTACTGAATTATTACGATACCGCGGAAGGAGGAGCCCAGTGATCTGGCTTGAATAATTGAAGTTATTGACATGAATTCGACCGAGTACGCGGCTAACTTTTAGATGAAGTTTATCCGACGTCGGCGAACACTTCAGAGATTTCAGTCGGCACACGATATCTCAGCGATATTAAACTCAATTTTAAAGGCGCCGGAGTTTTCTTACACTCGGATAACTCCTACCTGACGTCCGTTTAAACTTCAATAATTACGCTCCCATTGGAATTTACAATGCCGATGTTTAAATACAACTGTGCCAGAAACCGGAAGTTGGAAGAATAAAAAAAAAAGAGAGATCTAACGAAGGGAGACCGCGTTACCATCGCGAATGAAGCGATAATAAATATTAGGATCGGGATATCTGTTGATCTCGTATGAAACTCGGTATTCAATATAGATGGTGAGAAAAATGATTGATCGATTAGAATTATACATTGAAAGTAATGAACCGAAACGTATGATGTAAATGTTTATAAAGAATAAGAATAAACAATTATGCGTCGGCTGTATAATATCCCAATCGAAAGATCGTCGAAAGAAGTTGAAATGAATTTACGTAAAGAAATTCTAAAAAATCTAAATTGAGAAATCACATAACAATAAATACAATACGAAAACTAACGATACAAACACGAATGAAACGAGACAGTAATTTTGAATGTTTTTAATAATTTCTCAATGATTATTCGGGCTCGTCTAATTTTTCGTGACTGTCCGTTAGGACAGTATTACTTGTGCACAAGGGCGTGCGTAAAAACGTTCGCATTTGATGAAACTTTAATTACTATCAGCGAGAGCTAATTACAAAGCTTCACCAACCAAGAGTAAAAAGTTGCTCGCTCGAGTAAACGTCTCATCGTATACGATGAAATTAACGCGTAAATCTATCCTCTCCGTCGTATCGTCTCTTCCACCAATTTTTTTTTTTCTTTTTTTTTTTTTCTTTTTTACAATTTTTGCTAAAGCTCCTAGGGTGTTGTACTTGTGAATGAAATTTACCGAAAGTTTCGAAACTCGTTTCCGAACGATAACAGAAACGGAGACAGTTCTCTCCGCGGAAAAACGGCAAGAGAAAAAGAAATCCCTCCCCCCCCCCCTCATGCAGACGTCTTGTTTTTTTCGAAAATTGATTTTAAAAATGCATATGGTGTGCGCTCGCTGGAGCAAGTTTTCTACGCTGTCAAGCTTTCCTTTTTTACATGTTTGTACATTCCTCCCTACGCAATTCCTGTGCATTCTACTTCAAAGTTTCTTTACGACCTAGTTCTGAAACGATCTTGTTCTTTTAATTCATTTTAAGTACTTTGCTTTAAAACGTTCTGCTTGAAAGGAATCTCTGTCCCAATTAATTCCACCGAACATTGTTTTACATAGTCGATGGCGAAAGTATAATGATAGAACACTTGTAAACATCTTTTATGGATATATTAATATGTTTCGCGCAAGGCAACATTACGTATGTTGCTCTACTCGCAAGACTAAATAATTCAGATGAACGGGGGAAAAAGGAAGGAAATATCTACTTGTAAGAATATTTACGCAAATCCGTATTTTCCTGCATATAGTAACAAAAATCGTCTGGTATAAATCGTAAATTGGATAAAAAAATTGCCTGGTATATTAAATACTATCAAGAGTATTTTATTATTTTATTAAGAGGATATTTTATACATTTTTGCATACGATGTGCATTCTATGCATTTTTACATCTGCAAATCTCCTATAAATCCGCATAAAAATCCGCAGTCTACTTATAACTAAATCTATCCACCGTCCAGCAGTCTCCGAAATAATTAAAGAGAAATTGGCAAAGTTTATTGATAAGCGCAAGGTATTCGTATCGTCACGAAGAGAAACAAGAGAAGAAATCGAGGGAAGATGCAGCGAGTCTGGCTGATTCAACTTCCGGCAGCGAGCGTGCTGCAGAGGAGGAATTCCCGCTACCGTCTCTCCGGTAATTTTGAATCTGTATGCAGCCGAAGAGGAATCCACGGGCCAATAACGTCCGCGTATTATTATGCAGATTACACGGTAACCCGTATTAGTTCGTTATCACGCCTACATCTTGAGCAGCTCGCGCCCTCGACACTCAACCCAGCGCGCCGTCGTACAGATTGCGCCGGCAAGAAAAAAACGAAGCGAGATGGAGGTCATGATGAAGACACCGGTGCACTACGCGATCAACGTCCCAAGTTCCTTCGTTTTTTGATTGAACGTTCACTGGAACGATTCCTTCGTGGCGCGTCAGGATTTCTGATGGTCATGGGATGGTGTACAGGTGGAGAAGAGGTTGAGATATAAAGCGTTTTTCGCAATGAAAATTCCTTTATTGGAATAAAATTCGAATGGAAATTTAGGATTCGATACGGTAGGCGTTTTGCGACGTATTAGACTGATTTGAAAGTTCTGTGTTCCTTTTTGAGAGGAAAGAAATCGATTGTTACCTATGTGCCAATGTTACATCGTCTTCCGTCTATTCTACCTTCATCTACTTCCTCGTTATTGTTTTCTCTAAAGTTGATTCAAAGCATCGAGTATTGAACATCTCTCTTGTTAACAAGTTTTATAAAGATCCAAACGAGCTCTTACGCTCTCACGCTCTTACGATAGTACAGTATATTGACCAAATGTTCAATAATTCATTTATGTGCGATTTGTGAAAATTCTCGAGTGAACTTTGTAACATTTTGAAAGTTTTCGACTAGATAGAATATTACATAGATACAACAATAAATTAATTTTAATTTATTTAATAATTTAAATTTAATAATGGAGAAATTTAACCCTTATTTTTGGAATTAAAAATCGAAGCTTTTAAAACGTTACTTGAGAAATTGTTGTTTTAAGGATTAAAATAATTCGACGCGTGTAATGTAAAATATGTCTATCGCTGTAAAAAAATTTCTCGTGTCGAAAACTTCTCGTCGAGCTCTAAACTCGGACTCGATAATCGTATTTCGATTAAAAGAGCTCTCGCCTGGTTTTTCGTCGCGATTAAACTGCCAGAAGCATTCTTCTGGCACCGAGCTGCGTAACGAAGGAAACTTTTAAATTAGTTTGATATTTCTAGTCGAGACTATGCACTGTAGTATACACACAAGGCGAACCGGGTTAATCGAGTTGGCTGCTTCGAAAAAGTCCTTCTCGGCCGAAGTTACTCTATAACGTCACATAGCAAACAAATGGCTATCGATGAGTGGCACAGATATTCGTTCTTTCAACTGTAATTAAAATCAGTGTCTCGTATTTTATAATGTCCATAATTTCTGTTTCAACTTCATATAGGTTCTCGTTATTTATGAATATTTGGCTTTCTTGTTTTGTTGTGTAACTCGAAGAGACCAGTCAAATAAATAGTGAACCAGAGAAGCTTCCCAGAGTTAGACAACTGTAATCCTAGCCAGATGAATGCCCGTTGTAAGTTTATCCAAGAATATAACATCGGGATATAACATAGTAATGGATCGGTAAGTAAATTCAAGTAAAACTTTGTCGATTTAGAGTCTCTAATTTCAATCTCTACGTTATAATTATCCAAATTTTTCAAAAGCCTGTTTCAAACAAAAAAAAAAAAAAAAGAAAGAAACGATGGTCATCTTTAAAAAAACGACTTGAAAAGATATGAAAAGGCATCGAGTAGAAAAGTGGTTCGATTCATCGAACCGTGAAACACGCGAATTAATTTCTACCAGTCACGTGTTATCGGCATCGTTCCGTTCCGTTCCGTTCGAGACATTCCGACACGGCGGAAGCTCTGTTCGCGAGCAGGAAGGAATGAGAAAGGCCAGAGAGAGAGCCGTAGTTGCCAGACAAAAGCTCGCGCCACGGCATCCGTTCAGGTATTATCGATAATAGAATGTACGCGTTACCGCGACAAAGGGCTCGTTACTCGCTCGTAGATTTACGAGGATCGATCGACTCGGCGTGACGATCCTCGACGTCGACGAGATACGCCATCGTCCGAAATTTTTCGATCGAAAGAGTCCGATAGGAAAGGTCGAGGTGAAAAATAGTGAAAAAGATTGAAAGTAGTACGAAAAACAAAATCGAAAGTACCTTTTGTATCCCAGGAAATTCACAATTCATCGAAAATATCATGAAACGTTTTGGTCGATAATGTAGGACCGAAAAGGTCGAAGGAAGGAAGTAACGAGATTGAGGAGAAAAGTCAATAATTGTCAACAATTGAATAGTCAATAATAATGCTTTCAAATTTTTGAGTCGATAACGCGAGAGCGAAAGGAAAGTCGAAAGAAGCAAACGAAAAATCCGAGAGGTCAAGAAAATCCTCCTCGTTCTAAGATGCGTACAGAACGTCGAAATCACTATGGTCTCGAATTTCCTAATTTGACAGCGCTGGATATGTAAATGAAAGTAAATGAAAGAATCGAACAGGCTTAAAAAATTGAAAAAATGACAAGGATGACATCGTCTCTCATATTGCGAGATGGCCGCAGAACGCCGGAAACGAAACCGCTACTTCCGGTAGCGCAGATATTTCCGCGAGAGCAATCGTTGTTTGTTCTCGTCGTGTGCCTATCGCGTTGTTGCATGTTTTTCGATAATGAAACGGACAGAGCGGGCTGGTATAACGGGCGCCGATGATTCCGCATATTTGTACGAGCGGAACGATTCTGTTGTGTAAATCTGCCGTGCGAACGTGTAAATAAATGATCGTCGAATAGCAGTTTAAATAACAGCCGGGTTATACAGGGTCGCGCAGTTGGGAATTTCCTGTTGCTATACCCATGGGATTGTACCATTTCAAAGCTTTATTGAACTCGCAGTTTGCAGCTTTTTTTTTTATAATTACTGGTAAATTTTTCCAAAATTTTCCCGTATATGCGAATTCATTTTTCATCACTGTGCATTAAAATCTGACGTCAGGATTTTCAAATTAAAAGTTTCGATAGAGCACAGCGGATGCAAATTGCAGATGGTACAATAGAGAAACGATCGGTCGTTCTAATAGTTTTCCCAATAAAGTCTCGTCGACGGTATTTCTACTTTTTAAAATAATTCTCCTGTGTGTTTTGTTTTGGCCAATAACTAGAATAGAAATTCGTATAACGATCACAGCGACATTTTTGTATCGAGAAGCGAGGTTCAACGTTGTTCGTATCACGCGCGACGAATCGAAAAACGACGAGCCGGCCCCGATAAAACGGAATATAAATTTTCGCCGCGACGAGGCCATTATATTTCAAAGCGGCCGCTTCCAGAGAGAGCATGATTTAGATACTCTCGCTGTATCAGCCGTCGGTCCAATAAAAAATTTAAATTACACTGACGTTGATATCGTTGAAAATGCCCTATGCTCTATATATATATGTATATATATATATATATATATAGGAAAAAAAAAGGAAAAAATCTACCTTTACAATCCTACTTTTAAATCTAGTCCTCGAATTTTTCAAAACGAAACTTTCCAGTTAGAAAGGAATACCACCGATGGTATTCCGCGAGGCACCGACGAGTAGAAACTACTTCCTCCTTCATTTTGCAATAACTTCCGATACGGCGGAGCTTCTCGGATCGTGCACAGAGAGATGTTCAGTCATCACCCGTGGGACTCGTACGTTTCGTGATACTTTGTATTCTACATGTACGCGAGAAAACGCTGTTATGATGGTGGCCTTTCCCTTGAGAATCCTTGTTCGTGAAAGAGACAGTGGAACAGGAGAAAAGAAGCGTGGAGAATCGCTGGAAGGATGAATCGAGGAGATACGGGCTATTCTGGACAGACAATGAAAGAAGAAGAGGAAGAAACAGAAGAAGTAGGAGAAGAAGAAGCGAGAGGGTGGTAGAAACGAGGGGCCCGCGTTTTATTAACGTTCAACGAGTTTAAAGAGCGCGAGGACGAAGGTCGAAGGTGGCGTTTCCGGGTATAATTAAATGTATCCAGGCGGGCGTAACGCGGTAATTTCAACGCCGCAAGCCTCCGTTTTTCTTGGTGTGTCGCGAAATTTAATTGCGCCCCCACGGAGAGACGTGAAAAGAGATAAGGATAAATTGTAGCCGGCCCGCGTACGAGGAACAAAGCGAGTAACAGTGCGACACTGGGAATCTGACACGATCATAATGCATAGGGTACAATATTTTCATACGTACGAGCACCATGAAATACAGACTCGTAGAGCTGTTGCTACTTTCTCGCTCGGGATAGCGAAACTTTGGCGCTAAAATGCATCTGAAAGTTTCTACCGAACAACGATTACTCGAAATTTCCAACAATTTCGTAAACTTCCGGCTGCTGTGGGGCTTCTCGCAATGTAAGACTGGTAAACGTTATTCCCGAGTACAAGATTCAATTGCCGGTAACTGGATAATATATGAAACGAACACGCTCTCCGTTTTGCTGGTTAATGCGACGACGTTGGTAGGTCCGGAAACCGAAAATTACAACGAATGGATACTCTAATCGAATGGTTCCGCCATCGGCTGCAATCCAAAACCAGAGACGATGGGTCCGACGCGACGTTATATCCGTCGAAACTAACGTGCCATTCCCGTCGTTAACTTTATTAGAAACACGATAACATTTCCATTACGATATTCAATTGCCAAAATTCCTGGCGAATCGATCTCTTAATCGGCAGAGTTTCGCCGCATAACGCCGGAAATGGAGATACCGGTCGATAAGCGTCGCACCCGACCAAACTAACCCCACCACTCTATTGTTAACTTTGCTATAACCACGATCGACGTGTAACGTTTCCATCGGATGCTTCCATGCATTAATCAGTACGAGTTTCTACCATTGCGGGCAACTAATACCTCGTAATTTGGCCAATAAAATTGGCTAAAGCAGCATATTTCTATTATACGGATAGTCCAATAAAATCTGTTGCGTCCAGCCATTATAGGAGAAACAGTTTTGTCAAGACCACGTAATTAAAATTAACGAAATTAAATCGAAATGAACGAAACTCAGGTATAAATAATTCAGGTGGATACTATAACAGTCACTAGAAATGCCTGTAGCCTAGAAATGAAATATCATTTCAAGATTATTAAGCGGATTTCATCATTCGGTTGTTACTTTCGTATAATCTACAACTTTTCCTAAATATTCGTAGAATTCCCAAATCACATATAACTTATCTGCTTGACCCGTTTGCATCATGGCTCTACTTCAGACGACTGGTCCGCATCGCCGCGCGCGAGCGCGCGGTCGTAGGTGCAGTAAATGACATCCGAATTTTTCATGCAGTTTATCGAAAATTTACTGTTCAAAACGACTGGTAGGCAATGTTACTTCGCAAAAATCGCATCTTACGTTCTTTATAACAGAGGAAAAAAGTAAAAGTTATTTATTTAAGAAGAAAAATTATTTAGATTAAAATGGAAATAAAGAAAAAGCAGCCGCAGCGCGCGTAATAACCCGCGCTTGGATGCGAATGCGTTAACATACAACTTAAACTGCTATCCAATGCATCGTTACTCAATTTTCCTTCTGTATTAAAATACTTGTCTGTGATTTACAATTCTGTTCAATACTACATGGACTTTGTCTCGAGTGGTGACTTGGTGGTAATTCTTAATTTTCCCGTAGCGCCATTGGCGTTCGATTTATCGATATTACCGCGATTCTCCGCAGAGTATCCGGGAATCCTCGTCGATGGCCAAGTTTCGCCGCACATTAAGTTGAGGACGCGGCTGGCTCGGTCAGCGGTCTGCGTTACGCTCGGCCGCATGCTGCACCGAGCGGATGTGCAACGCGCGACGGCTGCAGCCGCAATGCAACACGCGCGCGCGTCCAAGGTGAACGTCCGCACCGCTAGGAGGCAGCGTTCATCGGCCACGACGAAGATTCATGAAGAATCCGCGAAACTTCGTTCACAGGAGCATCGTCGCTGTAACTTTAGAAACTAGGAAAACGGACGAAAAGAATTCCTTTGATAATAATTGGTTGCTGATCGTTATCACAACGACGCATATTTTAAGAGTCGCGTGCTTCCACCTTTTAAACATAGTTGTCCGTAATAAAAGATATCTGAAGAATTATGTCAGAGACTTACAAGTGATTAACGGGCGAAAGTGCATCTCGAAGTAGGAGTGTATTTTATCAGTAACAAATAGATGCGGTATACGTGACGAATGCTGCTTGATACTAATGAGCAATTATCGAATAGGAAATAATTACACACGTGACGATAAAACAACGCCTTCGTTGCCTGATGTTTGACAATTACGAATGTATACATATATAGTCGGAGTAAGTAGAGTGAAAATAAGAAACGTAAAGTACGAGGGAGATAGAGGAAAAGGATCGTCGATCGATTCATTAAGTCCAAACAATGTTTTCGTTCCATTCGTACATTAACCTTTTCGGTCGTCTTGGTGTCTGGAATAGACGCTATACGTGTAATATATAAAACGTGACATATATGAAATCGCTCGAATCTTTATTCGTCACAAGAAATTGTCGCGATTGCAACAACTTGTGCGTATTTTCCTGCACGATCGAATGAGTTACGGAAACATTCTCACAACAAAATTCATACTCGTTCATATCGGTCTCGATTCTTCAATCGCGTCATAAAATGCAGAATGAACGGAACAAGAAGACAAAGAGGGATAGCGCTGGCGTCAATTTGATATTTTATAGGCGGACGAGCGACGAGCATTTGCCGACTGGAATCTAACGATAGGAGCAGCGAGGAGATTCGTGTAGTATTTTGCGATTCAATGCCGGCAGATTGACTTTAAAATCGAAACTGCTCCATCACCGTTGCAGCTCGCTTCGTGCTACGCTTGGTAACTCCTTCGAAACTACGTGATCCAGAGTGCGCGCGCCCTGTAACCCGGTATAACGATGATAGTTTAATAAAAGTTTAAGAAATTGCAAAAAACCTGTTTGCATTCTAAAGCAGTTCTTACTATGGTTGATCGTGTGATGCATATCGGCTGCACCTTGGAATTTACTGTCTCGCTCAAATATATTGATTCTTTCTGTTTTTAACCCTGTCGGTCTTTAACCTACTAACCCGGTCGCCTACGGAAACTTCTATAATTGTAAAGTTCAAAATTAGTAGAAACAAATCATCGTTGATGAAATCGACCCTTGTTCTTGCAAATTATATACGGAATAACACGCTTTTTATTTTACTTCAATTCCATCGTAAACGCCACTGTTAACATACATAATTCCTTATTGACGTAATGAACGTCGCTCTCGTATTACAAGTTAGAAATCGTGCGCAGTATTAATTTTAAATTTAAAGTTAAATTCAAGGTATAGGAGCGATGGTCATTAATTATTAATATGTCGTTCAAATAATTATAAGCGATAGTATAGCTTGATGCAATTTATGTTCGATAGAGACGATACGACACTGAAAAGAAATAATAGGATTACTTAAATAAGGAGATAATTATTTTATGTTAACTCGCCTTTGCTTGTTGATAGGTTAAATGTAACCCTGCGCGTTCAATATCGAAACTTTCACCATCGTGTTTTCAGTCATGATTCTCCGACCAAACTGAAATCCCGCAAATCCCGCGGGTGCAAAAATCAGTTCGAACGAATCAATTTCCCCGTCCGCTGGCTGTCTCCCTTCGGACAGCGCGCGTTCATCCGCGAAACAGAGGGCAAGTGCATCGACCAGCCATGTCACGAACAGACTTCTCGAATATAGGAGAGGTTCGTGATCGGACTCTGTACACTCGTGATTTCGCGAGATGACGAGGTTCGACCGCCGCGGTCAGCCAAGCAACATACTCATGGACGACGGACGAGCATTTTTCCGGCTTGTTCTCGTTTCCCTTGGACACCGAATCGTTTCGACATACTGTTGGAACGCGGAATTCCTCCGCCATACAGACTGGTGTACCGGTCACAAAAGCATCGGACCAAGCGGAGACGTCAATTTGCGTTGGCACAATGGCCCAATCAGAACGCAAACACCCAACACGCGGTTTCGTGCTGCATTTTAAATCGTATAGACTCGCGTTTCGCGTCATCGTCGACGTCGTTCTCTCATCGACGATTAGCTTTCACGCTAAAATCACGTGCGTTCTCGAGCACTCGTTGCTGCAAGGTTTACAAATGCACTGGTTCTCCCGGTACTCGAGGATTGTCGACGTTTCTTTTTTTTCTTCTTTCTTTTTTTTTTTTTTTATGGAATTGGACTGTAGCTAGATTTATGCGTGAGCTTTTTACCCCGTCCCTCCGTTCCGCTCTTGCCGAGTCGAGGATTAATTAAGGGGCGTTAATTAAAATTCGCCGGGAAATGTAAATCAGACTGGCTGTCGGCAGCTTGTTGTTGCGCGGCCGGCTGATCGCGATGGGCATCGATTTTATTAATTTCGATACCGGCGTACCTGCTCTCGATCGCCAACAGTTTTCGATGGTTGCCGATGGAAATTTATTTTTCGAATTGTTTGCGCTGCCTCGAATAGATCTCGCGACCGTTCGCGTCGTTTACGTGGAAGCGTTTCTCACATCATCTCGGTAAACGAGAAATATAAATATAAGCACTCTCCGGTTTATCAGGTTTCAATTCAATTTCCCAATCATAGCTAATAATAAACGTGAAATCGGCAGGTATATTTCATCTCGTGCGAGCGCAAAATAGTCGCGATGAAAGCATACGAATTCACTAACTATCTGCTTTCTCGTATCTCGATTCAACGGAACGACGACTGATCAAATTTCGGCATGAGTATTATAAACGATAGCCGAATGTTGCAAAAGACGAATATCACCATCTATTGCGTTATCAAGCGTGCATCGATATCGATTCGCTTGTTATACCGATATTAATACCGATTCCAACGAACCTGCCCGTCCTATGCTATTTTTCCAGAAGCATTCCATCAAATACTTTCCATTTAATATACCTGTCCTCCATGGTATATATGTATATACACATGTTTGCCGGTTATATTCGTAGGCCTTCCTCGGATGCCTATAAAACCGTGCAGCAAGAACGTTAATTTTATCGTGGTTCGATCCATGAATTCCTCGGTTCGCCTGCTGTGCGCCCCGGCTTTGATTCGAGGCCGTCGAACGCCTTCGTTTTTCCTTCGACCCGAGCAGCTTCTTGATCGATAATTGATTTACGAGGCAGTGATTGGAAGAAACGAGACCGAATCACCGGGAGGAGTTGATCGAATTAACCGCATAACCACGCCTTGCCAGTCTAACGACGTTATTTGCAGAACAGAGAAGGGAAAAATGGTCAGAGAGAGAGAGAAAGCAAGAAAGCTGGTTTCCGTTGATAACGCGATTCGCATGCTATCTTCTAGCCTCTGCTTTGTGTTCCACGCAGCTTTCAGTGTACCGCTTTATTCTCTTAAAGATGTTCTTCGAGCTTTCTCCCACGCAATTACGCTTAAGTAGTCGGAACAATGGCGAAAAAAGAAGAGAAGAGAGAGGTAAAAGTGCTTTGAATTACAATTTGGCCGGTTAAACCCGTTACTTAGTCGCCTTCGATTACCAACACTGCACAGAATCGAACTAGATAATGGGACACAATGTTGCCGACTACGGGAATCCGAAGATTTAATTCGAAGCTGTTAGAAAGAATTTTCAAAGGAAACGCTGAGTTAAGATTTTTGTATACAAGACTTAATGGCGTGCTGAACGCAGACTCAGAGGAGATCGATAAACTGATCAACATGGTGGATCGTTTGCTTCGCGGAAGAAACCGTGTCTCCTTTTAAGAGCAAGCTCGTTGGAATCGAAAAGGAATTGACCTAGATGTTGCCTTAATCGACGACGATCTACCTTTTCAGGGGGAAAGCTCGTTTCAAGGGGGACGGAAATGTATATAAATTTTCGCCCGTTTCCCTTTGCTCGCAATTTCCTTCGTCGGGTCTCGTTTCGCGAAACAACGATGCAGCCTTGGCTTCGTCGTTTCAACAGCTTTATCTCGTTTCAGGCCACGCTTTATCGTCGTTCGATCGCATCGACTGCACGTAAAGTTCGCATGAATTAATATATTAAACACCGTATTGATCTTGACAATTTTCTGCGTTGCAATGCGATAGCTGTCTACAAATACGCTCTGATGTGAACTTCAAGTGGACAGACAGACTACTTGCCAGATTGCTGACACGGTAGTTGGTTTAATTATGCCTCCTTATACAGCAAGAAAATAAGAAATATACTTTTTCCTCCCGATCGAATAAAATAACAATCTCTTGCGAAGAAATATGTATATACTACGTTCTGAGATAATATAAATACTAGAAACGTTCGCGATGCCAAAATCGATTATATTGCTAAATAAATATTCGATTTGGAAGAAAACATACAACAATAATTCCTTCCACAAATTCGCCATTTATCAGATTGGTGAAATCAAATATAACAACTTTTATATAATAAACTTTTATAAACTTCTCGTGGGAAATAAATTGTCGGAAGAAATAATCCAACGAATGAATTTATATGCTACAAAAATATTATCTGTACGTGTGTGAAAAGAATTTCAACTTCTGAACGAAAAGTTCACTGTCGATCACCGACGACCCACCTTTAACGTGTCCATTTTAAATACTTTTAACAACGATAGATCTAGATTTAAATAGATCTAGATTCTCGTAAATTCCATGTCATATACGATAGGTAAAATTAGCCCCGTTAAGTCCACAGAACTGAGTGGCATCTCGAAGCAACTCGAATGGGAAATCCAAAGTTCTACCGAATTAGTCCCTCGAGACTAGCAACAAGATCATGGAGATGCAACGAGTTTGACAAAAGTTTGAAAATACGAGGCTTCCCGTTGGCTGGTCTGGGATATGGAATGGCTCGTACGGTTCGTGCCACGCAATCGCATTGTAACGAAAAATCGTTCGAGCGGAATCGATCTTATTTGTAGCGGCGGTATGCTCGATGGGAATGCACGAACTATTTCGAGATGCGAATTGACAAACTTTCCCTGCGCTCTCATCATCGAACCTTCTGATTGGCTCGTCTTACTTTTCGTTCGACGATTTTGATTTCTTCGTGAAAAGGACGATTCGACGTGGAAGAAGATGGTACGCGAACCGAACGCTCGTTTGCCGTTTAATTTCCATCTTACGACCAGAATCATGTTCTAAAATCTAGAAAACGTCGCGAAAGCTGTTTCATAAAGTAGTTTTCGTGTCCAACTATTTCCGAGAAAGTACGTAATTTATAATATTAGAGCTACCGATGAATGAAATATAAGATCGTTGCTAAGGGAACTAAAGCGAAAGAAACGCAGAAAAAGATGTAGCAGACATTTGTCTATATAAAGTGGCTACAAGAAGTATCACTGTATTTCTTATAGCATTTATACTATACCATTTAATTAAATGAAAATGAAATGTATAGAATCAGATATAAACACAGGTCGTTGAAAAATAAGGGCACGTGTCAATAGCTTTTGTAACCATTGTACATTGGAAAAAGTCATTCAAATCTCGAAAATGCCATCCAATATTAAAACCTCCTTAAAAGTTCCTTAAAACTTTCACTAATTACCTACGGAAGAAAGCGTAATATTAAAGTTATTTGGCTTAAAAACATTGTTCCTACAACCCATAGCATTTCAATGAAAAGAAGGATTCGCGTGTCGTCGTGTGACAGAAATTTTCACTACGGAGGAAGGTTGTTTTTTCCACTGAACGATATTTACCAAACTGACGCTTTAAATACATAGAGAAGCTCGTGCTTCTTTTTGTTGGAAGGATTTGCCTCGGCTGGTTTGTTCGTCCGATTGGCTAGAATCTTCCCAACCGAAGATCGTAGATTGGTTCAGAGAAGCAAATCGTCGTCATCCTTTCTCTCTTCCATAGCCGCGTAATCATACTTGGGAAAATCAATAGCGGCCGATTCGATGGTAAGAGGTGGAGGATTCTTAAATTGTCGGAAAAACAGTTAACGGGTGATATTTCTGTGGACACGTTGGGTGCCGTAGGAAACAAAAGGAGGGATATCTTGCGTCAGGTCGACACGATCGTTCCTTCTGCAAGCGGATAGGGTAACGAAGATAGATTTGCTGATTCGATTCTGATTATTAGCGGCCGGGAGCGAACAGGAGTTTGTTTAACTGGCTTTACTACGCTGTTTCGCAATTAACTCGTCCCTTATTACGTCGATTTGCTCGCGACAAACACCGATAGACACCATCCTCGATGGAAAACTTGTCGAACCTCAAACGGTTCATTGAACCGATCATTTCCTTATCAATATTAACGCCGCGCTGCAAACCTGAAAGCACGGAACTTTCGTATTATTGGCCAGGGAGGCAGAGAAGGAGAGAGGGAGAGGCTGTTTCTGGAAATATTAATTTTTAACGGATGGCACTCGAATTCGATTGTAATCGATGTTATCTGAATAATATAATACCGAAGGACTGCATGAATATTCGCCATCTCACTCGAAAGTGTATAATATGCAAATGTTTCGATATTTCAAAAGACACTTTAACTCTTTTGGATCTAGAGGGACCTACATATATATATTCTAGCGATAGCTTTTGATCTCCTGCGGGACAGTACGTATCTCGTGGGAGCGTTATTTTCTACTCTTTCAGGCTGTCTGACTATATAGTATCTTATAATCTTATTTTATAATCTTCGCAATCTCATAAGTTGCATACGCGCTGACCAATAACGTATAGACTGGTATTATAATATACGTATAGTACATTGAAAATGTTTGACACTGCTTATCTTTATCAAGACGCACATACATATCGCTCATTTTCTGCAACAACGACATAACTCAAAATTTGTAGCTTTTCTGTTCCTTGTACCTTCTCCTGATAGAGTCCTACAAGTGAACATGGAAAATTGACTACGCGAGGGCGTTATTTCATCATCGCGAAACTATAACAGTTCAGAATATTGAAACCAGATTTTTTGATTATGTCACTGTTGTAGCAAATGAGCGGTATTCCACAGAAAAAGATTGTTGGACGTCCCAATACGTCCCAATTGTCAGATGTAGCATGCTATAGAAACATTATAGAAACAAAATCTAAATAGAAAAATAGAAAAACGTCGAGTGGCAAGTTTTAAACGAAAAACATTCCATTGAAATCAGCTGCGCTCAATTAATCTTGCCATTCGATTTCGATCGAGACGAAGGAACCTTCGAATCCTCCCCGTTTTTATCGTTACGCGTTCAATCCCGTTCTGGGTGCCTGCTATGCCCCTTTGTCGGATGCCAGCGAACGAAAACGCGTGTCTAACGTTAATTTCGCGCGTTGCTCGTGCGAAAAGACAGCGGGGAACACGAGCACGACAGAAATTATTCCGGCTGTGTAACGACAGCGGCGCGTGTATACTCGCAACGCGAGGCAGCTCCGTACATTCTGTCGAATGTACCGAACTCGACGCCGCATCGGAACCAAGAACGTGACACGAACAGGTGAGTGCTCCGTCAACATCGATAAATTCTATGCAGTTCAGAATGCAGCCTGCTGCCGATCCTCTGTTTCCGAAAACGCGTATTCCGAATGCGCGTGCAACCAGCTGAACCGAGGAAACTTCCATAAGACCGGATCACATCGTAGAAACTGAAAGATTTCGAGGTGATTTTTCGCCGGATAAAGAGAAACTGTCACGAACAGTGACAGAATATTCGAACGAAAGATGTTGAGACAGCTCGAACAGGATTTGAAAATGTGGAAATTTTGTACCGATAAATTTTGATTTCGAAAAATCATGTATGGCTTTATGGATTCGTTTGTAGAGTTTACGCTTCGCAAGCTTGTTAGCGAATAATATGTCAATCGAATTCTTCGTGTACGGTAGCAGCTTTGCTGTTTATCCATTCGACGAGCATCGTCGTTGGTTGCACGGAAAGAGATGTTCGACGGTGGAACGTAATTTTCCGTCGTCAAAACGAGGTACGCGCAATTGGACGAAGTGGACGCGTCAGAAAGGCATGGAAACTGCAAAGTATGGCGAAGCGTGCGCGTAGAGCGGCAACCAATGGATATAATAAAATCAAGCGGAACGTTTATTTTCGTGTGGTTTACTTCGATTATTTTCTTCATCGCCGTGGAAATTCGTGGACCGAGACATCGCGCGATTGCTGACGGCCGCTAGGTAGTCTATTTAACGGGTTTTGCCACTTGGTCGGGAAATCAAAACAAAAATGGAGAAAGAAGTGGAGAATTAAAAGAAAAAAAAAGTGCGTCACTGACCGTGCGGTAGAGTATTAATACAGAGGTCGGCGTCTCTCCCTTTTCCCCTGTTTTTTTTTTTTTTTTTCTTTTTGATACAACGAATCGACGAAATCAGTGTGTCGGGAGAGTAAATAAAAGGAGAGCAGTAACGAATGGACGGACGGCTGAATGGCTGGAATTAGAAAGCGTAATGTGACTTTTGTGTCGAAACATTCGTCGATGTGTACGTGATTCGATTTAGTGGTTTTTCTTAATAACATGTATTTCAAATTTAAAATCGACAAACCCCTTGCTATAGAAAAGTTCGATGCATTGTTGTCTGCGACGTTTAACATATTTCGAATCTATTTCACTATTTTAACGCATTGATAACTTTTATTTCGTATGAATGGTGTTTCCGCTAAAATTGCGCCAATAAAAAGTTATGGATGAATCTGAACAAAAAAAAAAAAAAAAAAGACGACGTAAAAACGACAAACGAATAGGATAAGTACTATCGTGTAATATTGATAAAAGTTGTCCTAATCTGTTCTGATACAATTATTCTCAAGGTCAATAAAATCAAGGATAAAACTTACGAAAAGAAAATACTAGAGAAAAAGTAGAAAAAGGGGCAAGGAAAACTGAAAGACAATAAAGATACAAAGATCGGGTAACAACACCGACAACGAGGGGACGTCGAACGAGTGAAAATCTGAACATGGTACGCGTATGATAGAAAAAGAAATCCAATTCACTGGGTAAAAAATCCGTGTCCATCGAGCCTTGTTTTCCAGCCTTTTAAGCAAACCAGGCGAGCGTTCCGCTATTGCCAGCCAGTCGGTCGAGGTCGTCGTTGTCGTCTATGTCGTCCATGTCGTCGACGTCGTCGTTGTGAATTCTCCCTTTTCCATTGAACTGAAGACGCCGGGGAAAAAGAAAATATCGATCCATCGAGATAGATAAATCGTTCGCGGTATCAGCTAGCGTTCAATGGATATCAATCGAGTTCTGCGTTAGACCTGCCACCCAAGAATTAGTTAGGATTAAGATCGGTGACTCGATAATTAATCTCTGCTCGTCGATAGGGTCGTTTCTAATCTGATCGTTTATGCATCGACTACGCGATAAACAAGATACTTTGGATACGATGTTTCTGGTACGAGGCTTTTCCTACTCGATGGAGGAATCATCGAAGATTCTTTTCAAGATTACTTCGAGGCCGGATAGTCCTTGGACTCAAAGTATGATTAATCTTCTTCAGAGGAGAATAGACCAGGGTGAAGGTACACTGTTTATCTTTAGCGATACCAGAGCAAAAGTACGCTACGATCGTTTCCTTTATCGGCGTAATCTTGTTAACGTGATTTCGTGTATTGTAAATATTCAACACAAATATTTCTAACACACGTTTTTATTATTTACAGGTTTATATTCCTTGATCATCATGACAAAACCAAGAATTTCTTTCAGGTAGTTGCGATGCTAATAAAATTATGTTGTCATTCGGTTCTTCAGTGTTACTATTAGCCATTCCGTTATGTAACCATTTGCTATTAATCTTTGTACAAATATAAGACTATGCGCGCATTAACCACAGCTTGTAGCCGTCTGGTCCAAAACTCTCCAGTTTTGTTCAATTTCTTCTTTCTCTGACCATTTGTGTCCCGAGCAGCACGATCGCTCTGTTTAGATTTTGTGTCGAAAAGTCCCAATACATTTGAACGCTACGGACGACCGACGGTATTTTGTATTTTGTTGTTGTCTTCTCAATAATTTTTATTGAAGAAAACTCGAAATATTTATAAACTAATGGTACGAATATATAACAATATAGATGTATTTGATAAAGTAAGAAATATTTTCTCTTCGCAAACGATTAAGACAAGCGTTATCGCGCTGTTCGAGATTTTTCGACTCTGTTTTTTCAATGACCGCTGGGTCTCAAACGGCTAATAACGCCATATATAACTACTAAAGGGACTTTTATCTAGTATTGCTGCATCGACTCGGACATCGTTGTTATAATTTCGTCAATAAAATGATGTTACACGTCATCCCTTACTGTATTCAGCTTTTCGATATGTTTTCAACCAAATTCTGTGTAAGTGCATTACTGTAAGGTTGATATTTCTTTAACGCTCCGTTAAAGTAATTTTAAAGAGATAACGTGACAGAATATCTGACATCAAGGAAAGCATAATCGCCTGCTAAAAAAATTATTGCAGCGGTTTTCGCGGCAATTATCGAATTAGGCTGTCCGTCTTGAAATATTTCGAGCAGGGGGAAAACAGTATTCGTGGTTGTTCCGGCAGACCAAAAGCTTAGCTGACAGAGGAGTGCGACACGGACGCCTGTCGCGACGGTAAATCTCGCTGCAAAAATTCCTGTCTCCGGTCCAGCAGCGGCGTTGGACAAAATTTTCGCGTTCGCCACGGCACGTTTCGCCGCATTTATCTAGATGTATCTTCCAGTTCGGCGCGAGGTAGAAATATGAGAGTGGGAATTAAGTTTGCCTGGAAATCGTTACGATTCATCTCTCGCGTTCGTTCCCTTTGCATTCAAGCCCGTCGTCCCTTGCGAGCTTCGACGATAATACTCGCGTGAATGTTCGCTGTCACGACGCGTAACCGTCCTTGTCGATCATCCGTCGCGAAACGTGTTCATTTCGTCGACCAACCATTTCATCATTCCTATATTTCCCTGTATCGAAGTACGCTTGTCGGATATTAGGGTGCGCGGCAGTGAATTTAAGGGATGAAGTATTCGACTTGATTTGGGTGGACCTTGAGAATTAACCTTTGGTGCTTGGAAGCAGAAAAGCAATTTTATGTGGAATACAATGAAAAGAATTACGTATATTTAAATAATTTATTTTAGCATCTAAGGTTACAGCGATTCAAAGAGAGTATAACAGTAAGTGGTGCAAAATGCCAATAGATTGAACTTGACAAAGTATCTATAGTGCATGATACCATTTCTTGCTCTACATTTATAAGGGTCTGAAACGTTGAGAATCCTTAGCGTTCAAGTGATAAATGATGAAAGTAGTTAAAAGAATAGAAATACGATTTTTCCTTCCACTGGATCTCTACAACTGGATCTCTCAACCAATTGATGATATAAACAGTGTTTTTATATTATATATTATATATATATATATATATATATATATATATATATATATATATATATATATATGTCGGGTTCACATTATGACTAGGGTTGGGGTTAGAGGCGTGAAACGAATCTTCGTTTGGATTAGACATCGTGGTCATGCAATGGAGAAGATATCGACTAGCGCAAATATGATTATTACAGAATGTGACAAGTAACGAATCCGCGGTCAACGGGATAACAGAATGCGCTTTCTTCCAAAGTCCAAGTTGTACTCAACTTGCTCGTCTAAGGTGCAAGTATTATTAAACTAACTTTTTGTTAAAACGTAGAATATTCACCGAGCGTAAAGACGCTATGTAACTCTCCAATGCGACCTCACGAGAGAATGACTTTCCGTCACGATGATGCTGCAGAGGAAACTGTATGGGGTGTGTCTAAGGGCACGAGATCGTCGGATTCGTGGAGCGATGCCTTCGTTCGGAAAGTGAGGGAAATTGACGTCGCTGTTAATTGGTCAATTTCCATGTCGGTGGTTAGAAAAGGATGCTAGCTGCCCTTGAGGTAAAGTTGCTAGCGGGAAGGTTCGTCGTTCGTGAGAAAAATAGGTTTCCCCTATTTTCACGTAGTCGGGACAAAGACTGTTTGTCTTGTTTGTGTTTGACTGTTGAGCCACGGGACAGAAACCGTTCGAATGTTTACCGTCCAGTGCCGCTACAACTATTTCTTTTTAAGGAGAGCTATGCTATTACTCCGTACCTTTGTTAGACAAAACGTTCATCCCTCGATGGCGGCTACGTTAGGCGACTGGTTGTCGCCTCGAGACCAAGCTCATTATCACAAATCTCGAACAAATGCAATACAAATACAATAAACGACGACGATTGCTTAATTACGGCTATGGTGGAATCTAGATTAAAGTGTTAAGGGATTTTCCCAAAATTCCAAAGGGAAGGCTTCGGTGTCCTTTCATCTCCGACATATATTTATATTATAAGCAGTGTTTTTATATGGATAAATTTGGATGTAAAATATTGCGATAGTTGGATCGAATTAGGACTAAATTGTTAAAGTTACCATCTTTAAATATCGCATACCAATAATTGCAAGATAAGACCTACGGGGTTTTAGAGTTGTTTAATTTTTATGCGGTTCACAGGCGGTTCGACAAATTCCCCGACGAGCTTGTTCGAGTTATGCATCGGTATTTCTGTTCGAGTACGTAGAGACGATTTGGAGAAGTTCCACGTCGGGGGGTGGACGCGAAAGGGAAATTGCGTTAGGGGGAAATTGCAAATAAAAGATCAAGATAAAAGGAAGATTCGCCGCGCACTTTTATCGCAACTTTTTATCCGCCAATAAAAAAGAAAGGAGAAAAGAATAAAGAAACAATCGATTGAAACGCAACTGGAATACCGGACGTACACAATCGCGTGGCAAAGATAAATGAGTTGAAACATGATAGAAGGACAAAGAATGCCGGCAAGAGATTTGAAAAAGAAACCCCGCTCCCCCCCCCCACTTGGCAGCGTTTGTTCAATTTCACTGATTAAAAAATCATCGATAGCGGAAACGGACGTGGAAAGGAAAACCTCGAGCGACGCATTCAGTTTACCCGAATTGTTCCAACGCTGGTGCGGAATCCGAATTTGCGGACACCGTCGGTGTATCGGGGGAATGAGGGGCGACCGAAAAAGAGAACAGAGAGAAACGAAACCGGCGGAAAGAGAGGAAGGGCCGCAAACAAGCGAAGGAAGCTACGGACAGAGGAAAAGAGAGAGGCCAATTAAACGGAAAAAGGGAAGAGCGACCGGGGGCTAGAAAAAAAGAAAAAAAGAAAAAAACGAGAGGCGGAAAAAAGAAAAAAGAAACGTGAAAAATGAAAGGAAAAATCAGAGTAGCCGAGTAGTCTGCAGAAAGCTGTTTTAAACGAAACACGCCGATGGTACGGACAGCGCAGCGAAAATCTGGTCTGGTCATAGTTGAAAGAAGCCGCACTTTCTTTCTTCTACGAGAGGGAAAAATCCTGTTGAAAATTAGCCGTATAATTTTTGACGAAACGAGCCGTCGTCCTTCTCTGGAAACGATATTCTTCCGGCTATGGAAAATCCGATCGCGCTGATTGGAAACAATGTAAGGGACGTACGAGCAGCAAACTGTGACATCTCTCTGTCGATCCTGCGAACAGTCGCGTCGGAAGAAGTATTGACTCGTCGAGACGACGATGTAACTTCAGTCAATTGAATCGATCAACATTCGCGTTCCATCAAACCGGCTGCGCTCTCTCGAATATTTCCGACGAGCGCACAAATGCAGAACAGTTTCTTCGTGCTTGTCAAATTTCTACGGCGTGTAGACGGCCTTTCCCGACGCCGGCTAATTCGCCGATATCGAATTCTTGATTTCGGACCCGTCCATTTTCGTGCTTCGATAGACACCATGCTCGTAGATAGTTGCGAACGTCTGCTCGCCCGAGCTACCTCGAGAAATCGGCGCGGGAAACTTTCCGTTGATCGAAAGACATCCGTGTACAGCCAAGTAATCCCGATGGAACAAGAAGGGACGGATACTTTAACGGAATACCAGCTTCATAAGGGCTCTGTACAATTTCAGTTTTCGTTCGGATCACGCAATTGCAAAATTAATGCCATTTTCCAGTTTGTTTCATCGGGAATGAAAATTGGTGCTGGTCCAAGCAAGAGGAAAGACATCAAAGTGGCGCAAGGTTCGTCTACGTCTTGGTCGCCATGACGACGCCAATCAATGAATGAAATTGCATTTGCATCTCGACTGGCGTCATCCAGCTCTCCTGTCGGACCTCTCTACCCCTATATAGGCCAAGACAATTTATTGGATGAGGCAATCTGAGATCACGCAGAACGAATAAACAAGACCCGGGGCCGAAGGGATGTTCTTTGAAATATCGACGGGAGTTCCGCTTGATTTCGAGCTTGAAACAAGGTAAACACACCGAGAAACCCGCTGCCGTAACCCGCGAAGGAGGATTTCTTCGCTGGAAGATTGATGGATTTATCCTGTGAGCAATACGGTTTGCATGATGCAGCGAGAAACGGAGTAGCCTAGGATCCGGGACACCTACTACTGCTTCCTTTGATATTATATCAGAACGAATTCGATGCATAGCTATCGACACTTTAGAGGGAAGGGAAAATGAAACGTATTGTATAGCGGAGCACGTGTCACGCAACGAAAATCCCCTGTATAGCGATGTACGATTGATGTCTGAGTATTTTTCAACGTTACCGCGGTGCAACATTCTTTTCAGCATAGAAAACCATGATGCCAGCTATAAAAATATGGCTACGCATAAACTTTCCTTGGTAGCTCATCTGAATGTGCCTAAGTATTGACTAAAGTAACTGCGTTATTAAGTATAAGAAAAATTATTATAGAGAAAGAAAGACTGTTATGGAATAATTATTAAGACTTGGAGATAGTAAAAGATTCGGTTGAAAGATGGGAAATAATACTCTACGATATAATATGTAGGAAGTAAAAAACAAATTATAAAAATAAATACGTGTCAAGCTCGTATTGTCCGTTCGTTGGTCGATTTTAAATCCATCGAAGGTTTGCATGTGCGGGCACTTGAAATCTGTTGTGTACACAACGTCTATCGAAAACATTGAAGTACTACAGTGTTGGACAAGGTTCTCAACAACTTTGAGTAACACCAGGAAGTATTGCAAGAGTAACCGGACATTACAATGGCTATGGTTCTATTTGCTGAAGTGTTTTTAACAAAATTCTATCGGACAAGAAAAACTACAAACAACTAGCGCTATGAAAGGAGTGGCATAACAATGCGCGGCTATCTCATAAAACTGGAGATTAGTTGCGATTACGAAATCACCACCGTAGACGCGAGAACTTTGACCTAACAATAAGGCTTTTCCATAATACTACGATACATATATCTGCATACAATAACGTTTCTGTTTCGACAAAAGTCAACATTAATTCTAACCAGAAGCACGTGTATGCCTCTATTAACTATAGGAACAAACAATTTAAAACGCATTATCTCCACAGATTTAGTAATTCAGTATTATATTAAAAAGAGCCTGATAAAGCCGTGCTGATACACAACGACCAGTGAACAAAACAGTACACGACGAACGTGTTCCCGTACGGATTTTCTTCAACTGGTGTGACTAAAAAATTCATACGAATGGTCTGATTACTGAGAATTCGATCGTCGGGAAGCACGAAAACCTCGACGGGCAGATCGTGTCGCGTGACTGCGGCACACGCGCGTCGCAAATAAACGCGAATTAATAATTTCGTAGGCGCGTTTCGCCGTGGAGCGTAACTCGCGCTCGATTCATCGACGATAGAAGATCAACCGGGAGAAGAGGCAAGAGAAACGAATGTAGCTTACCAGCTACGTGGCCCGTTTGTAATCCCCTCGCGGCGCGCACGAGACCGTTCGCGCTTATACAGGCTGATCAATAAACGGTTTCCTCTCTCTGTCTCCCTCTCCGCTTCTCGACTTGCTGCCGGCCCCGGCGTTCTGTTCGGGATACCGAACCGAGGCAGAATTTAGAACGGAGCTGTGCGGAACTGTGAACGCATGAACCACGGAATAAGGATATTCGTTGCGCCACGCGAACGCGCACCGCCTGCACTGGCCACGGAAAACACACAGCCCACGGCTAAATAACGCCGCGACGTTCAACCGGCGTTAAACTTCACCCGCGGACCGCTTTCACCGTAAGGCAGACTGCACTTTTCCCGTGAAGGGCACCTCCCAACCTTTTGATTCTTTCTTTTAACTTCTTTTCTTGCGACGATGAAGGAGAATTACTTGTGGCGATTACTCGCAGGTAAATTTCGATTATTCGATCAACATGAACGCGTGAAAAGCTTGATGTTTAGTGGAAATTGAACTTTAACACGTTGAGCTGACGAGCCATTTGAATTGTTTGAATCGAGCCACGAGAATGTTATATGTTTTTCCCTGGCAGTCGTAATAGGTTGACATATACTATACCGTAATATTTAATTATATCGCATTGTTTTCCGACAATGTTGTTTGTAAGTCATTCACGTTGTTGAGCCCATGGAATTTATCCTGTTTTAATCTTAATCCTAAAATATTTAGTAAGCTTTATCTAAAAAGTTTAGTGGGCTATCGACGAGCATAATAAACGTGTTAATTATACATGTCTTTATCTCGATTATTGTCAGTGGTATATAATCTTTCCGGTTACTCATCGTTAGAAATTTGGCTTAAGTTTAGTCGTTGACTGATCGTGCCTTGTTATAATCTTTCGCGATAAAAAGGACTGAAATGTTACAGCTTAGAAAAGATTTTCATTACGTTGTAGCAAGAAAATAAGAATTCAGACATCGACGTATTTAAAAGTTAATTGCTTCAGACGTTTAGCAAATTTGACTGTTGGATCGTGTATGGAATGAAGGTGGATTAGAAAGTATAAAGGCAAGTTACCGGGAATTAAATTATTTGAGGTGGTTGTTGCTGGAGTGTAAATATGGCGTGAATATTCAGGAGGTAATATTCTAACGTTCTATAATTTGGTTAATTAATACGGTAGACGGTAAATTGGGGAAGGTAGCAAACAAGATACCTAGAGATAACGCTTAGTGTGATAAAAGATAGTAATCGAGGAACTGCGCCTCTGAAATCGTCTGCAAACGTGTCGCTGTCTTCCTTGTTAATTACGCGTATCCTTGCGTTCCTATATCCCAATTACATCCAAAAAATTTCTGAAAAATTTCATTAAAACGCGATTAAAATTGTTGAAGTATTTAAAAAAATGTACTATCTCTAAGAAGGATTGAACGTAAAGAGCTTTAAACTCTAGGAATCTCGGGAATAGAAGCGAATGCTTGGTTTCAAACAGTCAAACGAGGACGTGATTTACGCCGAGTACGAATTGCTTACGCCACGGAATGTCAGCGCTAAAATCGATGCAATGAGGAAACGCACGTGGAAACGAAAAAGGAACAAGTCCTAGGATGTCTCGTATCTTACAAACCTCATTAGGCGAAGCACCGTTGAGTCAACGAGTTGCATTTTACAGGCTGAAATAAATGTTTCGTTGAAAATCTAGGTGAAAAATGACTGAATACGCGGAGAGAGCGACGAGGTCAATGATTGGACGATATGTGTATGAATATTTTATTCTGATCAAGACAGCTAGAGCATCGTTGCTAGGAACGGTCCTATTACTCTAAAATAATTACAGGATCATTACCACGAGCCGGAAGAAAGAAAGAATGGACATTCCATAGGATTGATAGATTAGGATCATTTATATGATACTGTGACAAATATCGACCTAAAAATTATCATTAAAAACAGAGATGTATCAGACATGAAAAATGAATATAGAAAGAGACATAGAACAGTGACACAGACTTTAATCGTATTAAACAGATATAATTTACCCATTACTCGTCAAATACAGTGAAACTTGTATCAGTTTATACGAATCCATCGAAAGACAATAATTCGTACAACCGAAATTCATTAACTTGTCTTATAATTTTTGTGCGTATAATAAAAGTTCAGGGCCCGGTAAGTAGACTCATTACGAGTTCATTTAATCGGGTGCCAACGAAAATTTTCTTCCAACGAACGAAAGTATTTCCGAATACCTAGAAAAATCCAGAGACATAAATAATAACGGAAACAGTTTTCCTAAACTTTGAGAAAACGGTATCACAGTATAATTCTAGTGCAGAGCGAGAATAAATAGACGAAGGAGAAGTCGAACGGACTTTTCTCGTGCCGTTCGCGCGAAAACGACGATTCAGGATAGTTCGAACGGAACGTAGAGCCGGATACGTTTCGGTACGCTTGACAAATTGACGCCAACTCGTGCAAAGTTTCTTTTTATTTTCTTTTTTTTTTTTTTTTTTCTACTTCTTTCTCGTAGCCTTAGCTAGCCTCGGTGACGCAAACTTAGCGCATTACTTTGCACGAGAGTTCTCGACACCGCACACGATCGCTCGCAACCCTTGTTCGACCATCCTGGTTATTTCTTCGAAGATCCAGACTATTTTCTGCGCCTATCGGATAGAGTACGAGCGACTCGTAAAACTTGGAATTTCATATTATGAAAAATTGCATATAAGTACGGACATGTGAGATCGTTGGAAACTGACGATAAATGCCTGGTTCGCATGATCGATCAAACTTGTTCGTTCAGAAACTTTGTTCGTGGAACCGTGAATCGTTTGCTTCGTTATTGCCGGCGATCGATGAATCGACGTCATTGAAACGCGCTTCTCGTTAGCAGAAACCGCGTTCCTAATTAGTGAGACAACGGTGGAACCGTTTTATTTTTTAACGGTTTCATGGGATAGATATTTTCTCTGCCGATACTTCTCTTCGACCTTGTTTCAATAACGCAGTCGACACGACGCAAAGATAAAGCGGTTCAAAGTTATCAGCGTTATTGGACTATAACGTTCCACCCAAATAGTCGCCGATTACACGATAAAGGCTCGAAGATGCACACGTTTAGGATACGTTTAACCCTTTGCACTCCAAGCGTTAATTAGGTTGGCTTTGAGCGCACCAGATTTCCGATTAGCACGGCGACACAACGAGCGGTTACCTTCGTCGTATCTCGGGCTTCGACAACAGTCGCTTTGTTTGCAGGTTCGCCAACGTTTTAATATACCGGGGTATAGCTTTGAACGCTCGTGACAAAAATTATTCGGATTCGTGAATTATACAACGCGATACTGGAAAGTGGGACAGGACACCGGTGCTTCTCCCCGCGGTGCAGGCAAAAGAAATTGATATTCATCTTTTATGAACTTCCTGACCCTGTTGTTTATGCAGTGTACAGTGTGTGTTATCGTGATAGTCAATTTTGGAATAATCAAATTTTTATTGCGGTAAATTCTCCTATCTTTCCTTTCGAAGAATGATAAAATGGAACATTGAAATACAAATTACGATTTAATATACAATCGAATAGAATAATATTTGCAATATTATTTTGATTTCAAGTATATACTCATCGAGATTTTTCCAAGAAGTTCATTATAAGTGACGAAACTAATGGAAATCTTGACGATCAAAACATTATCGATAGTTGCAGCAAAGTCTGCCGCAGCGGCGAGTTACGCCAATGCGAAGTCATTTGCATAAAGGTAATTAAGGTCAAGCAACCGAAGAAGATCGGCTATGAAATTTGATTCGTCTCGGCGCTGCAAAGGGGCGAAACGCAATCGTCGTAACCGCTAATGATTCTCAAAGACGAATTATTTTTGACTAATTAAGAGTACCGTGACGAACCTCGTCGCATACGTCGCATTCATTGCGAAGGACAGAGACACTGTGTTACATCGAAAATCGATGTTTCGAATCAATCGGAATCAGAGAAGTTTGAAAATGTAAAAACCCGAAAAGTTGAACATCTGAAATTGTTCTTTTTAATTTCTTCTCTTACGTCCTATTTACGCCCGAACGAGTTACCAAATAGTCAAGACTCGATCTTCTCTTCGAAGGAAACGTCATTCATATTTTTATAGATTCCTCTGATCGATCTCAGAAAATCTCAACGTCGAGATAAAGTTATCTCTGATGAAAGGGCGAGAGAAACGATGAACGAAGGATGCCACTCGGCGAGCAACAGACACCGCTAATGGCGAATCCTTTCGGTGTAAAGGTTGGTCGGTAAAGGATCGGTTCTGCAATTTCGTCTTTCGGGATTCTCTTTTTCGGCCCTCATTCGCGCCGTTAAATCACGCAATCAACGTAATTCCTGGCTCGTCTTCGCTTTCGAAGAAGAAAGGCGAGCCGCCATCGGTAACGATTTTTCATCGCGACTGTACCACGATACACGGCATCGATATCGAAACGATCGTTCGATCGTTCTTCGCCTCTGGTACAACGTGATGTGTGTGTTCGTGACCGTTGGACACGAACGTTTCTCGGAACCCTCGTGTCCGAGTAATTGCTCTGACGACGTTCTTGTGTCGAGAGATCGGCAGAACGAGCGGGAAACTTCCTAATAACCAGGTAAGTAGCCGTTAATGGTGCTCCACGGTTAACCGGTGGAACAACTCAATCGAACGGAGCCTGGATGTTGCGCACTCGATCGATCGATCCTGTTTACGCGCGGATGCGATAATTGTCTTTCGCGGGTTAACGAGCCTGACAAGGAAGAAAGTGCTCTAATAAGGCGAAGGACGGTCGTTATTAACCTTTCCGATCCCACTGTTTTCTTTCGAATAGCCGGGCCTAATTAGATGGCTTCGAGTATTTATCAACTTTATCTGGTTCGCTCGTTCTATTCGCTTCGGGGAAGGAACGGGGAAAAAGTTCGTAACCTGAACGTAACTTTTTAAGTTTGGCCAAGAGTCCGAGGATCAGGTTATGGAACGTAAACTTAAGTTAAACGATTTAATTTAATCAGATATATATTCCCGTGTTTCTTCTTTATCGATTCATGAAAAAATCTCGACAAAAATAAAGAGCACGATACATTTTGTTCTTCGTATGAGAGCAATGCTAAAATCCGATACCTTGTCAACCAATTAAATATTATCAAAACTGTCTTTTTATAAACCTTGGATACGGAGTTTCTTTGAAAAATGTTTATATTCGCTAGAAAAGTTATATCATTCGACTGGATAAATTGTTTCTCCGTTGAAGTATATTAAAGTACGTTCCTTTGGCTATGAAACGATATGAAAACTAGAAGATTGACAAAATTATACTTTTCACGTAGTTCAGCTATGTTCGTTTGAAATTAGGTCAGGGAGAATTAATAACGAAAAAGAAATTGATGGAATTTATCTTCTCAATCGACGTAACTTCACAATTGAACTTTGCAATTTAGAAAAGTGCCATTTCACTGCCTGAAAAACGCGTACTTGGTCTTTGCACAAACGAGACGAGATTCATCTAAAGAGTTCCAAAAACGTTTCTCGTAGTTTCTTTAATAAACTTGGTAGTCACAGGACAAAGTGGCCGTGTTCGTAGCAGAACACTTCGCGCACGCAACCGCCGGCTGCGGTGATATTTCGCATACCGTCAGGGAACTATGGAAAACCACGGAATCTCTCGTTTGCGTGGCCCGTACAGTACAAGCGTCCGCCGCTCCACTCGTTCACCACGGCCGCATAGAAAAGAAAAAGCATTGAAACAAACTACCATCCCTTACTTTGACGTCGAATTTTCAATTCTTAAAATTAAATTCGACCTATCTTCCTTCGAAAACACACAAAGGTCCAACGTTGTGTCAAGAAATGTTCAGCCTGTTTCGAGGGTTGTTAACAGCGAGGGGAAAATGATTACAAATTGAGACGAAAACGTTTCGACGTTTCGCGTTCTGTCGCGTTTAACGTTCGTCTTCGTTTAAACAAGTAACGTAGATTTCTTCGTTCCCTCGGTCATAGAAGTCGGAATATATTTCGAAATCGAACGTATATGGAGCGAACGCGTGGAAACGAGGAAAGGTGGCTCGCGAGCCCTTGCTAATGTCGTAAAACGGTCGTTCAATCAGAAATTCTCTATAAAAATTTTATACCGTGTCGTCGTGCTTCGACCTGCTTGTAGACGTCGGTGTTCGTGCTGCGTCATGTAATCGGCTGCTTAAAGCAGCAACGACTGTTGGTCGAGGCTCCGTAACGGGCCATCGAGAAATATCTTCCAGCTGGATCCCTATCGTACGTCGCTTCGGGGGCGGAATTTTTCGCGGATTCATTTGTCATTCGAGCCATCGTTGGACGGAATTTCCTTCCTCCAAGATGGAAGAAAATAAGGAAGGACGGAGAAAGAAAGAAGAAAAGTCGAAGGAGGTTGGTCGACGAATGGCTCAAGGTAATTAGGAAATAGGCGGAGGACGGTTAGCGACGATTATCGCGATCGAAATACCTCGGCGAGTAATAGCCCGAGATTCGAATCGAGTCCGAGCATTTACATAATCCCTCAAAAGACAAGGCAAAACTCGGCCTCGTTGAATTATTCTTCCCATAACTAAGACCGCGTAATCCCATGAATTACCCGCTCGAGGGGGTGGAATTGTCTTGGAGGCAATAAGTCGATTCAGGATGGATTTCTTTTGTTCAAAGGACACGTTACGGCTTGATGGTTTGTTAATAGAATGGAAAGCTTCCGCGGTTATTCAAGATCGGCATAGCAATTCGCATAAATTTGCAATGATAAAATGTGTGTATAATACTGTTACGCGAGCAAAGGCCGAGGGAACAAAGAGTAACGTGAAACCAATTAGAAGGATACAGGTACGTATGTATATACGGAACTCTGACTAGCGATCAATCGATATAACGCGATTCGCGTAGATAAAACAGAAAAGAGCATGACACGGGCATCGCATGATTTACGATATCGCGTTATTTTTATGAAAGTTTAATATCTATTAAATTGACACACGATCATTCGAGGCTGATTCGTTCGCTTTTATCCTTCTCCTACCTGTCACGATTCAATATTTTACGTTTCATTGTCTATCACGTTCGTTTCGTATAAATTTTCTCTTAATTAATACAAATAACTGTCAAATCCTGTTTGGAAAACAGGTCCAATTCTTTTCTTATCGGAAATTAATTCCATCGAATGCTCGTGGAGATTCGAGCAAGTTCGTCGAACGAAGATGATCCATCGAATTAATTCAAAGGACTAGAGGTATAGCAGGTCGGAGAAGGCTTTTTGTCCGCATCACAGAGCAGTTGCGCGATAATAATGAAGCCAGCCGTTGTAATCGTGGACCAAACGCGTTGTGGTTGCTGGATTGTCGACGACGCGAACCGTACAACCGGCAAGCGTTAATAAAGTGCACGTTGAACCTTACAAACGTTGCTCAAACAGCCGTATAAGCACGCGTACAATACGCTTGCGAGCATGCACACGCTTCTACATACGGTACGAATTTGTGAAACCGAGAACTCGCGGTAAAATTCGACGCAAACGCGCACCAACCTGACCGTAATCGCGATATTACTCGTTCCATAGCGTAAATCGTTCCGTTTAACAAGATCTTACGACGTTTCAAAATACAACCACAGGTGAAACGAAGTTGAAAATTAATTTTAAGAATCGAACTTTTCCATTAAGGAGGTACAGTTGTACCTTTTTCTACGTGAAATTACGACGTTTAGTGCAATGAATTTCGAATGCAAGGCATGTAAACTTTGCTTCTCAATATTGTTTTTCAGCGGAAAAAATACCAGCGACATCGACTCCAATAAACTCCGACGATAAACAAAAATAAAAAAAAAAAGAGAGAGAGAAAATAGAACATTTAATTTTATAAAAAAACAAGTGACACGAAACAAAAGGAAAATTGATTCGTGGCATCGAGTTGACGCGGTGTAAAAAAGCGGGAAAGCGCCGTGTAATGTTTTCCATTACACGTGCTATTTTATCGTTGATTCGTTACCTTTACGTTACGTTTGTCGCTCGATGTTTAAACAGTTTTCCCTTTCTCGTTCCGTACTTTTTCATTGCCATGCGAATGTGACGAGCGATGAAAGAATAGGACAAATTCAACAATGATACGGATAAGATACGCATCGATCAAACCGCGATCGTTTAACGAGAATAACAGAGAAATAAAAGAGAGAGAGAGAGAAGCACGCTGTAAACGGGACCGATTATTTTTCGTTGTCCCATCGATAAAATCGAATCTGTAGTAATTGGAACAGCGTGCGGCCATTACGAAATCAATTTGTTTCGTTTCACGCCCAATCGAGGGCAAAATGGTCGCCCCGACCGATATAAAAATTTTAATTCCTGCAGTTATAAAGGCTCGTAAAAGCCCAGTCCTGCCTTATAACTGCTCGTATGCGTGTAACTCCATTGGCATTTTCGTAAAACGTCCACGTTATTCAAAGCTTTTTCGATACTTTCCTCGGACCTTTATGTTTCTTGCATCGATCCGTATCTTTGGTTAATTGGATACTCGGTCCGAAAATTGGCAACGTGTTACTTTTTAAAGAAATATCAAAGTAACTCGCACGCTATATGGTAGAACACCGCGTCAACTTTCAGCTAGAGATAGGAAACGAAGAAAATCGAGCAAAATCGTAATATCGCAGAACCCAACGGAGAATGGCGGAGTAACGACATCGCCGATAGGGTATTCGTGCCTACTTGGCTGCTGCTGTGTAACACGCTCGTGAAATCTCGATTTTATAGCGTAACTCTATTCATAGCTTCCAGCCTTTTCCATCGAACCTTTGCCTCTTAATTATGTCGCGTTATGCTTTTCCGGGCAATCACTTGCGTAGTTGAAGTACACAATGTCAAAATTATCTGTACACTGGCGCAGTCCAGTTAGAAATGACTATACGACGGCGAGGAACAGAGTTAAACGGGACGTCGGTATGACGACGAGGGTGCCGTCATTGAATATTCCCCTGCTTCGGTAGAACTCTCACGAAATCCCTCTGCCTTAACAACCTAATCTCTTTCCTCGGTTCGCACCTTTCTCGTTAACCAACTCTCGGTATTATTACGTAGTAACTGATCGACACTTTGATATCGCGAAACTAGTGTAAAGTCGCGGCGAAACGAAGAGAAAAAGATGAAAGCTGAAAGAACGAGGGGAAAGTACGTTTCTTTCGGGTCTCGTCACTAATCTTCCTTGCAGATACGTGTCTTCTTTTGATGTCGCGCTGCAGTCCAAGTTTTTATGATTTTCTATACTTTAAATAACCAATCCACTATCCTTCGATCCGCAATCACGAGAGAAGCAAGATACGTTGCAGTGCCGTCTTTTGATCTGTCAATTGGCGAAGACAAGTTATCTCGTCACATTTGTTTTTTAACAAATTGTTTCATTTTTGCTGAGAAGAAAGTATATCCATATTTAGCAGAATCAGAATCGCTCTCTTTCAAATTGATTTCTTTTTATTAATTCTTAATTTCATTGGTCTGGTTAACAGGTCTGCTTAACTTTCTCAATTATAAGGAATTCTGGCCATCTTTTATACCGATACAGGTTACTGTGCCTATCTAACAGAACAAGATCACATTAACGACAAAAGTCAGAAAAGGAAACGTATTTATACGAACACTAGAATAACGATGAATTTTGACGATGAATTTGGCGATGAAGGCAAGAAGACTGTCGCATCGCGAATCACGAAAATTCTCAAAACACGGTTGCTTCAAAAACAATCGAAGCGACGAGACTGTCGATAGATAAGAAAGACATTCATCCCGGCGATAAAGGGCCTGGATACGAAGGAGAAACTGCCAGACTATGTTCATACGCTCGCTCACCTTCGCGCGGGATCAGGTTGGTAGAAGTCATTTCCTTGAACTTTCACAACGGCAAGGCTGTTCCGGCGTACTTGTGTACACGCGTCTTATCGCTCGTATCGGTCTGCATAACGTGACACCCTCGAGGTATCCTCCTCGCGTGAGATTAGGTCTACTGGTTACGTAGGTAAGCGAGCGCTGTTCTACGGCCGCTTTCTCACGACTAGACTTCTCCTTACGTCGCTATCGTGGCATGATCATTTCTTCATCGGAAATTTACTTTGTAATTTACTCCGTCTCGAAATTAAGTCAACCAGATGACCGTTTCTTGATCATTTTTATTTTATTCTTGATAAACCGAAGACTCGTGATCGTACGAAGAATCAAAGTAAGGACGTAGCGGCGCGCGTGCAACCGTACTAAGAAGATCTTTGATCGAATCAAATGGATTGAATTGAACTTTTTCGAGTTACAATGTACTCTGATGGAAGTTACACGGTAGTAAACGGTCGATAACGAGTTCCGTGTCGACAATAAGCGGGCCAAGCGTAATCGTACGGGCAGTATTTCCATTTTAAACCAGTCGCTGCTTATCCGTTCCTTAAGGTATCCCGTTCTCATTGAGCGACCATCGGGACCCGAACAAAATATCGTTTCATCTGCAATGCGTGATGATATCGACGTAATCGATATCTAATCTCGTCGTCGTCCTCGTTACCAGCCGTACAAGGAGTAGAAGCACAAATTCCGCTCGGGGATCGATCAACGATAAACATGAGGAGGGAAAGGAGAGAAAAAAAGAAGGAAACAGTCTATTGAAGGCGATTCTTAGCTCGAAGAAATCTCGCGTTACGCGCGTGTATGTGTGCACGCGTGCGAATACAATACCTTAAAGATTTTACGTGTATTTCGCTGCCGGCGAAAGTCTCCGGAGATTCGAAGATTTTTCGTAATCTTCTACCAGCCTCTCGAACTCTTCCACTAGAGAGGCGAGAGTAAAGGCCGAGTTAAAAGCCGCTCGAATACCACGCACGGGTCCGAGGAAAATTCCATTTTCATAATACGTTCTTTCTTCCTTTTCCTCTGTATTTCTCTTCCGCGGGGCTATCTTTCTGGAGGGGTTTCTCTCCACGTTTCTCTCCACGTTTCTCTCCACGGGGCGTGCAAACATTTGTCCATAAACGGAACAGGGAAATACTTCCCTCCGTAAATATACCGTGTATTTTTACAACTCACCGCCGATCGTTACGAAAGCTACTGGCGTTTAGAAGGCAGAGAGACGCGGGGAATCTGCCGATGGAGAACGGCGAGCGAGCTCGATTTTCGACGAACAAACGAAACAATCGTAATAACGTAGTCGTGTATAAAGCCGGAATAAGACTATCAATCACGGTGGAAGAAGCTGGCAAGGGGTGAATTTCGCTTTGGACGTTGATTCGTTGGCTGGGCCGACGTTTACGCGGGGTAATTGCTTTCCCGACACGTGTGTGTACCGACGACGCGACGGGGCCGGACGATCGTAGAACGCCCGGCAACCGAATACGCTTAATCGCGCACGATAAATCTACCCATGCATGCAGAAATCGTCTATTGTTACGCAATACTCGACGCCAAGGGGAGTATCATTAGGTCGCCAGAGATTCGAATACGTCCGTCAAGGGCTTGCGACTTTATTTCTTCTGTGATTTGGAAACGATTGTGATTTAACACGCGACAGATTAATCACTGTCGTGAATTTTCAACGTGATTATAGGCTCCGAATTCCTGTGAAATATTATTTAAAGACGCGATAACAGTAATCTAATTTATTTATATTATTTGGTCGTTTGGAAAGTTGAAAGAAAAATTTAAGAAACAGTTAGCATTTTCTGTGCGTGTTTCCTTTAATGACTTTTTGCCGGCTGCCACTTTACGAGTTCTTTTTTTTGAAAAAACTTTTTATCATCATCATCATCAATGAACTCTTTCAAGTAGATTTTACTTTAGTTCCTTCAAGACCCTAGAGTATTCAATGCCTCATAATTAAAAGAGTTTTATAAGAGCCGGACCGATAGTGTGACAATGTTATGGTAAATGGAATTGAACGTTTCTATTAAGATTCAACGATACCTAACGCTATCTTGTCAAAAAATGAAACCTTTAGAATTAATTAGTTTTAAACATTTCCCCTTACCTTCCTTCGGTATCTAACTAAAATCGGAATTTAACATTTCGTCTCGCTTCCCACTTTCATCAAATATAAGACACTGTTATATTGACTATGAAACACACTATGAATTTTTCAGACGATCCGATAATTCTCTTAAAGTTGTCCCAAATAATTATATCGATCGATACATTTTCCTCCTCGTATAATGTTGGAAAATTTCCCTCGATCGGAAAACAGGATCGTAACAGAGCGAGAGAGAGAGTATGTGTGTGTGTGTGTGTGTGTGTGTGTGTGTGTGTAAGAGTGAGAGACGTACCCAACATTTAAGGGAAACGTCCATCGCATATGGCAGACGCGGAATTATCGACTGGCGAACTGGTCGCAAGGAATCGAGGATACGATATACAGAATATCACGACTGGTACTGGTCCATTATCAGCTCCGAATGATGAAGGGAGCTTAGGTACAAACGCTCTCTGGCTCGCTGGCCGTACTTGGGCCACGTCATCCGAAACGTCTTGTTCATATCGATTGCCGCTAGAGAATCCATAAAACGCGGCAGAGGCTATTACCGAGAAAAAGCATTGTGCTTCTTTGGCACGTAAACCGGTCACAAAGTTGGATACATCGATATGCTTCGTTTACTGTTACACCCATCCACGTCCATTGTGCACGCGTTCGTGTCTCGATCCGTGAATTCTCGACTATAATCCCTTTGCGTGAAATTACACGCGATTCGATTTCGCAAGGTTCAGGTTGATTCTACAAGCAACGAATACCAAAACTTTAAGAAGCTAAAGAGAACGTATCTAATCAGCTTTCTGATAGACGTCTCCTTCGTAAAGTTGCTACGAAAACCAAAACTTTCGTCGACACGGTCCAACTTTCTCGTATACGAGATGAAAATTCAAGAAGGTGGTCCTTTCGACGCCGTGGTTCTTGAAATCACAGTTCGAGGACAAAGTATACAGACGGCCAAGTGATTCAACAGCCTACGATGAGCGGAGGAACGACGCGTAACGTAGCTAAAACCGATCGACCGTATAGCATCGTTATCGTCCACGTTGATTCGTAAATCATTCGGTAATCACGGAACCCGACTCAACCGATGTTTTACCGATGTATATGTACAATACTATTACTGCCGTGCGATTGGCGTAGGAACGCTGTAAAGCTCGCGTTGAGAGGAAAAGAGGCAGATAAGCTACCACCGCCGGTTAAACGTCGTCTCTTGCACACGCGTCACGCCGGTAATCCTTTTAGGCAGGCTGCCGTTTGCTTTTTAAAACATTTTCTGTACAGCGCCGGGGCTTAACAGCTTACTACTCGAGGGCAATCTGTAAAGTGGCTGCTAGGACCGGCCGAGCCGCTCCTCGACCCATTAACGGCCCACTTACCGCCGAATAAAGACTGATCGAAGGGACGAAACGGTTCGCGCGACGATCGTTCCTCCGCCTCCACGACTACGGTGTAACGAGCGCATTTTTTATCGCGAACGCTGCCTCGGGATCCTTTGACGCCTTCAATTTGTATTTGCACGAGGAAAAGAACGGGCAGCTCCGATAAGATCGAACGGAAGAACAAGGTCAGCCCGGTATCGATGTATCGACGCGTTCGATTCCGGCTAACGACACGATCCACTCGTTCTCTAGTTTCGCGACGATGGCTTCGTTCGTGTGCGCGATATCGTCAGGGAGGGGGAGGGGGGAATGCTCCAGAATTTAGGAACGTAGGTATCGGACCTATACGATAATTCTACGGCTTCGATGGATGGTTACACCGAGGATGTTTATGCGTTTGAAGATTACAGGCAAAGCCATGACAAGTACAAATCTTTGTTGACCTTTATACTTTAATGTCACTTGATAGCTACAAAAGAATATTTTGATATAAAATAGTTGGATATGGAAGGAAGTTAAGGTTCAGTCGAAGGTGTAATTGTTGATGACTATTTAATATCTTCAATATTTTAATATTACAACAACCATTTAAATGATGAAGAGGCGAGATACACACGTACATTGAAATACAATATACGTACAATATTCGTACATTTAAATGGCGAAACAAATCTCTTTTTGTATTCCATTAATTGTTTGCTTACCGAAAAATACGAATTTGCGCAAATATTCACAGTGTAGCGATAATGCACGTATAAATCATCGATCGGTCTTGCCCTACCTTTTCTAAAGAAGCTGAGAAATACAAAACCATCGTTGAGCTATCACGAATCCTAAATGGATAGAATGAAAAAGCTTTTTATCCGGATGATTGATCCAATAGACTGGAAAAATCGAAACACCAAGAATCTAATTACGATGAATAATATTCTACGTTTTCAAATTTTGTAATTCACCTCATTGAGAAAGCTTCTCGTCGAGATGGTGAATATTCGATCGTGATAGACAGACATACTGATTATCGTGGTAATCGTACGAGAAAATTACCTGTGGGTATCGAGAAAATTTAATCAAAGGACTCGATCGACTAGGACACGAGACCGGAATACATTCGGTGTTCGCCACGCAAACGAGATGGAGGAGGGACAGGCCTGGTCCGAGGAGACTTCTCGTAGAAATTCTCGCAGCCATTAGCGATCTCTCGGTGCACAAGTCGCTCGCAGAGACACGTCTATAGAATGTTTCCTTATGCCTCGCGAGCGACTACAGAGGCTGCAGGAGATGCTCGGCGAGATTTCCCATGGGCGACCGTGTAACTAGAAACTGGCGAACAAGTCACTAGGTAGGCCTTTGACGTACGCTCACTTTGCACAGCTGTCGCTTGTATCGTCGATAATCCCGATTCCAATTGTCAGAAACAACTCGTTAATTAGAAACCGCCAATCAGCTTTCCACGAAATATGGTTATTCCTGGCTTGAATGACCGGCACCGTGTAATTTCCCAGATTGTGCTGGAAATGGACGACGGCATTCGCCAACTTTCATTTGGTCATACGTATTCGTTTTAAATCATTTAATTGGCCATCTAAAATCTTTGTCCGGTATATGCGCGGTGTATAAAATACGTACCTTGCTTTTAATAACGAAACATTTTACGTTCTGACAAATTTTTCATAAATGAAAAGGATTTCGATCGTTTGAATAATACACGAATTTTAAATTCGCTGTGACAAGAGTTGGTACAAGTACAATGTCCATAATTTGATCGATGGAGGTAATAATAGTACAAGTAGAAGTCACAAATCACAAATTACCCGTGTTAATAACTTTAAATTAGATGACTGTAAATTAGGTTGCTAATAAATCCAACGATTTATGAGCACAAATTACAAATTACAAATCGCTTTTACTCTGAACAACGATTTTGTTCAAATCATATCTTTTAAATTAGTATTAACAGGATTAACAGGAATATTTAATGACACGTTGAATATGCCTCGATTATCATCCCTACGTTATTTGCTTAATCTTATTCAAATCACTTCGTCGTTAAAGTATAAATAACGGAAAAATTTGGAGCCGTCGCCAACGACGAGAATTCGAATCATTTGGAAACTTCGCAAGTTTCGAATGAAACAAAGATTGCCGCATAATGGCAGCAGTTCGATCGACGGAAGTGATACTAGCGAGGAACACAAGCAGCGCTGCGTATCTCGATTCTCCGCCGCGAATATCTGATATCGGACGGTAATATCGCCGATGCTCATCGACGAACCTCTAATTGCATACCACGTTTCAAATGACGTTTCGATAGGTAAGAGACAACAGGTTGCGAATAGAGAAAGAGACAAAGTCCTCGGCCACCAGCTTCGTTCGTTTGTAATTCCGCTCATGGACTTGAACGTTCCAACTCGTTAGAAAACGAACGTGGCCAAATTTGTCGGAGTTCCGGGGACAAAGCGCGAGATCGTCGCTGGCCGACAACGTTCTGCCAAAAGCCAATGTACATCGCCTGGCCAACAAGCTGTATTACAGGCCGCGACAAATTGTCTCAAAACTGTCAGAGAAACTGGCACATTCTGTTCGGTCGAGTATACGAGTTGTTGTGGTTTGTATCGAAGTTTACAAACTCTTTTCGGCTGCTATTCGCGGAATTTGCTTATCCGCATTTTAATAAGGAGTAAAATATTTGTACGAAAGGTAGAAATGACGTATGAACGTAAATATTTAAATAATCTAAGGTAAGAATGTACGTTTACTGTGGCTCGTAGCCAGGTTCGCAAACTCTTTTCGAAACAATTTATATAATTTTGCTATTAGTTTAGTCTAGTTTACTTGTCGATTTGAGTGAAAATTGAGTTAAAAATATTTATGTGAACGACGACGATGATGACAAATAAATACAAACGTTCAACAAAGTTAGTATCTTTAGAATGAATGGACGAATTTAGGATGAATTGCGAGGAAAAGAATGTAAAAAACAAGACAAAATCTACGTAAATATAGTTGTTTGTTCCGCTGGTTCTCATTGCTGAATCACAGCAATACCGCCAATAAACTGAATCAGTATAACCGGTCCGCAAACATCGTTTCCCCGCTACCTCGTGAATCATTTCGGTCTCGTAAATAGCCGCAAGATGGTCACCTCCGCATTCCCAAAGAATAGTCGAATATTTCATGCAATACGAGAATAGCTCCGTTTTCTAGTGAAATATGGGTCAAATAAACGATGCTCTCGTGTAACTTTCATTCCTTTCTGTTTCTTTCTTTCTATCCTCTTATCCTCTTATTAATAGACCTGTGAAAGAAACGCGCACGTATCACGATATTCACGACACCATCCATTGTATATAATTGTCGTGGATGCGCATAGACGATAGACAAAAATAATTTCGCGTCGAGTATTAACACGGTATACGAGAAATCGCGAACATCGTCGCGAGTGAAAGCGAGCGTAGAGTGGCGTCGTCGTCGTCGTCGTGATTAACACGACAAACACTGGAAACTTTTTTCCATAACCTCGATTCGCCCTTTGACTTATCTGCTTTCACGGTTGCATTATCTGTTCATCTGATTCACGCTCACGAACTTTTATTTGCCGGGTGTTTGCGGCCGGTTGGCTCGTGTTGATTTCAAAGCTATTGTCTGTGATGCCATCGTCCGAGTCCTTTCGGCCAGGTATACACCAACGAAAGAGAGAGAGAAATGAAGTAGAAAGAAAGCGAGTCGGAAGAGAATAAACCTCGTAACGTTTCCTTACGGCGACCATGTCTACAAGGATGGGCCACGCAAAATCAGCCAAGCAATAAAGAAGACCACTGTGTCAGCCAGTGTAGCCGACTCCTAAGCTTCTTTTAGCGGAAGGTGAGAAAATTCCACGACACGAGCAACAGAGATCTCGTCATTGTGCTTCGAGATTATGGTCTGTTACCTTCTGCTCGTTCGACGAGGAAAACTCATGACAGGGTCGGATATTTTTCGAGGCGAGCAGGTACCGTCTTGGCGACACCTTGGTGGAAAGATTGAACCGTTCGTGAAATATTCATGCAGTTTTAAAACAAGGCACCAGGACGGAAATACGATAAGCCTCGTCACGAGAGTTTATTATGCTCTGTCGTAGAAATGGAAATTGGACCGTGTCGAGTCGCGTCTTCGTGCTGCCGATTTTTGCATCGTTTCCAGCAGGAAAATCGTTGGACATCCTTACGGGTTAAAGTCAGAGAAAATGTAAATTCCGACGTTCGCGTAGTGCATTACATGGAGCGCAATTTACGGAGTAAAGCCGGTAAGAAGAGTAAATGAAGAGAAATCGCCGCGTCAAAATTTCTTTATCTTGTCGCTTGTCTCGCGTCGTTTGCACGCTCGCATTTTCAGAGTTTTTCTCCTGTGTCTTCTGTGTTGCAAACAACCCCAGCGTCGTACTTGCGCCCCACAACCGGGTGCAGGTCTTTGAAATATAATATCGCATAATATCGAACCGACGAAACAACTTTTTAAACGATCAAACGGAATACAAGTAAAACGAAATCCATCATTTCCTTCTTAGATTCCTTTCTAATTACCAGTTCTTTTGAGAACTCTTTTATCCAATAGTAGATAAATCTATATTATTATATCGAAATATTTTTATCGAACAATGTCAAATATTACGTACATAATTATGAAAATTCTTATTACAGTTAACAATCCTGCCATATATTTGCATTCGAACAGACGCGATTCACAAAGATGCGAAATCCATAAAAGATCGCGTTAAAAATACGAAAAATCGAAATCTCGGGGGAAAAATCGATACGTTTGAAAGTTTCGATGGATGAACGCGGGAATTCGGGCGTTCTGTTCCGAAAATCAAAGTCATCGGTGAAACGGGGGTCCAAGGGACGGCCATATGTCAGAATATCTGCACGTTCGCGAATTCTTTTCAGGGAGGCTCCTTTGAAACGGGGTAGGAGCTGCACAAGCTCTAGAACCACTCTGCCCCCTCTTTCACCCGTTCCGTCTCTTATTGTACGTGGAGAAGCTCCGCTCGTAAGTTCCGACCAAGTTTCTGCAGCAACAAACAGCAATGGCCCGAAATTCGTACAATACGATCCGAAAGGTATATAACTTTCTTCAGAAACTGAGGATGCAGTTACGACTAACTACGAATCCGTTGATGCGAAATCCAACGCGCTCGTCGCTAACTTCTCGACATTAACGGAGGTATTAATTAGGACACGAGCGGCTTTCCTCAATATCACTGTGACGGTTTGAAAACACGTAATATTTGTTTAACGTACTTTACTTTATATTGTAAATGCAATTTACGCGAGGTTGCGTCGAATTTAAGAACAAAATCAATAAAAATTTGCGTCCTGCGGAATATAAAGTGGCGTTGCGGTTTATTAATTAATAAGATTGGTTTAAACTAAGTTTGATCGTCACTTTGATTCAAACCTTCGATTATTATCCTCCTGTCACGATTCCAATTACGCGTATGTCACTAGCGACCTAAATGTTAGGGAACGAGATTGGAAAGTTCGTGTCTACATGATTTTTAAATTTTCCTATAACCTACATTTTGGCCCGAATGCCATTTTGACCGCAAACGTATCACATACCTTGAAATTTTGCGACATTGAAATAGCATAGGGGTATATGAAATTTCACGCGTGCTTTCATCAGACTAATTAACGCTCGTTACACGTTATTAATACGATCGGAAGTAGGCTGATGACATTTGAGCTCTTTGTCGACTCGAATGAATTTTCCAAGTGGCCATTTAAAAGTTGATGAACAGAAGCGAAGAGGCGGACTGACCCGCCAGAGGTCTCAGGTGGCCGACGAAAAACTTGAATTCCATTCGTAAAACTTCCGCATGGAACCCTTAAGCCTCGAAAGGTCTCGAAATGGACATTGTGCGGGTCGCGTGCACCGATTGACCTCGTTCCCCCTTGAGTCAAGAGAGTCACGTGGCCACTTCGTTAATTTCGCCGTTCTCGGATCACGGGACGATGAGAGACGAAAGAGAGAAAATAGCGATAGGTAAGGAGGCGAAAGGACCAGCTCGCCCATGGGACAAGACAGCGTTCGAAAAGCGCACGTCTTTTCAAAGCAAGAACCATCGGTGAGAGGAGGATGAGAAGGAGGAGGAGGAGGAGAAGGAGAAGGAGGAGGAGGAGGAGGAAACATGCGCCATTCCGCCATTGGCAGATTAAAGCGACGTCGTTGGTCTTTGATCTTTGGCAAGAAGCAAGAAAAAGGCAAGACGAGCGTGAAACGGTGAGCTTTCGCGTGTTAAAGGGTAACAAAGTCTCCGTAGAATGCAGACTCGCTTTCACTGTCAATTCGCGAGTAACGACAATCAAACAAAGAAGAAGGAAGAAAGAAGAAAGAAGCAAGAAGCAAGAAGAAGAAGAAGAAGAAGAAGAGGAAGGAGAAGAGGAAGGAAAAGACGAAGAAAACGCATAGAAGAATCAAAAGGGCCAGAGGCAAAAGAATCGAGAATAGAGCACACGCTGATGCCGTGAACTGACTTCGATCGGACGTCTCTGCATTCGCCTGAATGACAGATAAAAAAGGGTCTTTCAAAAACTCACGGGGATGAGGTAAGGCCTCTTCATGATCCTTCCGGTCGTCGATCGGCAAGCTTGTTCTTCGTCCGCTCTGTGACTTCTATCGAAGCTATTCCGTTTCTACGTGCTCCAAATTCTGCGCGTTCCGCGAGCTATCGTCAAAGATCTTCGACTTGCCACCGCGTAAAGGCTGCGCCCTCCAAGGAAGGGCGCATCGAGGAACCGGTCCAACCCTTCTTCAAGAACAGATCACGCCGCAGTGTCTCACTTTACATTTACATAGGTCGCACTTGTTTCTCACCCTTCCTCGCGGTGCGGTTTACACATCGCTACAAAAGACTACAAAAGTGGCTTCGCGATACCACGTGACGGTCAATGCGTTCTTACGTTCTCGTAGCTGCGATTATTCCCTCGTTATTACGATCTTCGTGTTACGACGCGTTCGCGAAAACAAATTCGACCGTGACAAACAGACACGAGAACTTTCACGAATTACGGGAACACGCGACGCTGCTCGGTAAATAAAAAATAACCACGACCGACGAATCGACGTGCGAACTCGCCGTACTCGTGTGGCGTCGCGAGTGAATTACGTCGATCCCCGACGATCCACGAAGGGGATGTTACCGTACACGCACGTGTCTACGATGCTGGCCGATGTCGTCGGGCCGAAGTGCGCCGCACGAGTGTCGGCCTTAACGTCTCGAAAGCGCTTGACGTTGGCGCCCGTGCGGCTAGGGTGGGGGCCGGAGGGGTTCGCGGAGAAATACACTATGCCCTTCTCCCCTCCACGTCTAACCAACGCCAACTCCAACCCTCGTGCACCCCCACTGCGATCTTGTCGTTCTCTCTTTCTCCCAGTTTCTCTCCTTCCCTTTCTCGCCCCCTTGCGCGCTCACCAACTCTGCGTCCACCCACATCGCGTTGAGGCCGAGGTTGGAATAAAGTGCTGCCGTAGAGGTGGTTTGGCTAGTCGAGAACCAGAAGGGGTAAGAGCACAGAGACAAAGACGATCTGATCGAAACGATGAACGGCTCGAGAGAGACGGGTTATAATGTAAACCGCGAGGATCTTGCGGACCGAATGTCGAATTTGTTTTATAACTATGTTCATCCATGGCACGCGGTCTTCTTCGGGTATTTTTAAACGTATTCGATCACTACCTAGGGAAAATCAAATATGGTTATCTAACCTACTTAGGTAGTAGATATTTATCGATTTGGCAGATCTTTTCTAAGAAAGGTTTCAGAAGAGCACATATCAATTAGGTATTTTTAGCGAAGAAGTCGTTTCTAAAGAGTACTTGATGATATTTGCATCTCGCTGTGAAGAATCGTTACGCTTCTCTGCTTATTCTGTACTATTCTAACGATACAGATGATTATTATAGGAATAGATATTCTGTAGAAAATTCACAATTGGATCGTTATTTATGCAAAACGCGGTATTAAGATTACGGGCCAGTCGTTTTTTTTTGCCAACCGTTGTTTACACCCGGCGAAAGAGTCGAAACACGAGACTAAACAAGTTGTCCGGAATGCGGGGTTGGATACGTATCGACATTACCGACAGGTGGATAAGAAAAAGGGGCTGTAAATACCAGCGGAACGATCCGCGTGCGGTGTACAAACTAAAATTTGATAGCTCAACGATTCTTCTGATTTACCAAAGGAAATATCTTTTGTGAAACGTCTCGGGGAAAGATGGATTCCGGGCGACGGAGATTGAGGTGGGCCCCGATGGAGATTTATCGACATTGAAAATCCACGCTGGCTGGTAAGGGATAAAAGGGAAGAGGGGGGAGGGGTTGCAGAGCATGGGTATTATTTGAAAGGTTGTCACAATCGTGTCAAAAAATCGGTCAGCACGGAAATGATTACCGTCGTGTACACCGATGCGTTCGCAGCGTTGTTTGACGAACGTTAATCGAAACGTTGACCCCATTCATGTGTACGTACGCGTATATGCACGTTGAATCGAACGTCTATTTGTTCTGCGTGCACGTTGCGTACATGAGAAATGATGCGTGCGACCCGCAGCCACCGGCGCTCCACGAAAATAACCGTGCAAATTGTTAAACGTTTTTTGTTCCCTTTTTCCTCTCGTTTTTTGGAAAATACACGGCGTAATGCGAAATTCCAATTGGAAACGCATCGAGTCATCTTGCCGGCGCGAGGTCGAACGGTTTGTCCTTTTTATATCCAGGTTAAACGTCAACGTATAGATTTAGCGAAGCTCATTCCGCGTTTCCGGGAAAATCATCCCTCACTGTGGAATTCATTTGTCAAGGAACAGATAAAATAGATTGCTCGAAACAATAGAGGAAATAGATGCCTTGAAACGATTTTTATTCGCGTGTGATTGTTCCATATTTAGTTTCAATATGGATCGGGCAAATTGTCCCGTTGATGAATTTATGGACGAGTGAGGATATCGAATATAAATTTCTGATTCCGGGAAAATAAATATTTAGTAAAAACGCGGCTCGATCGAGTTCATAGTGATTTGTCCGTGTGATCCACTTGCTGCGACTGTTCGAAGGTATTCGAGATATTCCAGCAATCTATTAATGCATCGATGGTAGATCAATCTGGTAGGATGTAAAGTTACACTCTGACAAAGTGCGCGTACAAATACGAAAATAGCAAAGAATTTCCTCTAAGAAGAAAAAGTTACATCTTACGTTTCAAGTTGAGTTCACTCCTCATTTGGAAGATTATAATTCGATTCTTCCAACGAGCAGAAAGCTACATCATCGTTCAAAATTGCAACTCCATTCCAGATGATCCATCCAGAGATGACAGGTATGTATTCTTTAGATCTAACAGAATTTTTACTGGGTCCCATTCAATTAATCTCTCGATAAAAAACGAAATGAATTCGTACTGTTCCCGATTCAAAGACTTTGTTCTCGTTTTTCTATCGCAAAGTACCTACGTATTAATATTAAAAAAAAAAAAAAAAAAAGGAAAGGGAAATGAAAACTATTTCGATCGTATCGATATTCGGAACTGCATCGCATCGATAACTATAACGCACGCTAGTTTCCGCAGGACGTGTGCTCGATACAAGACAAGGTCATACCGCACGACATACCGGTAGACAAGATCCCGTATACCATTTCGGATAAACTGTGTTCGGACGATCGCCATTTTAGATAAACGGTATCCGGATAAACTGGATCCCACGACATCTTAAATCGAATGTGCACTCTTCGTGTTTCACGTTCTTTCGTGACTTTCTCTTATTACCTGAGACATCGACGAAGAAAGGTCACGCAAAAAAGGAAAGAAACGTGGAAAGTCGGTGTTTCTGCTACCAATAGCAGAAACATCTTTCTGTACCTCGAAACGTATAGGTATAATGTCGAAGGACGATGGTGGAATTTAATCATCGTTTCGATACTTGATCCCTGTGCCGATATAATCACATTAATTTATGGACAGGCTCGTAATAGCGCGATGATTATTTGATAGTATAACCAAACGATCAATCAATAAATCGTAATTAAATATTAACTTTTGATATATATAATTAGCTGCATTCAGTTTCTGCACTATTTACGTTCGATCCGCCCCAGCCAATCCAACGTTTATTAATACTCGCGAATTATTCATTACATTTACATTCAAGATCTGCCGGTGCAATTTGTATTTTGGTTTGTAACAATTTATCATATTATCCTTTGGATATCTTTTTTTTATTATAATGCAGATGGAGCACGAAATATATAAATAGTTGATTGAGAGCGTTATTAATTTTTGTATTAAATCGTTGAATCTAACATGATATAATGTTTAAAAGAATAAAAAATAAATTGAATTTGAAACATCAGAACTGTCTCGCATATAGTGGATGTAAAATTATAAGAGACTCTGTAATCTATAACTTGTGACTCGTCACTGCGTCAATTAATATTGTAGTATTGTTAATTAATAATTGATTAATAAGTGATTGTGCGACACAGAGCTCGGCGTCTTATTTCTTATGTTTCGTTGCTAATATTCGTTATTCTCGTATAAATCGTAGGGTAGAGAGATGATAGTATTCGAGTGGTATCAAAGTTCATCGATGAAAAGCATAAACTCTAACTGCCTTAAAGTCTTTGACATCCCCTAAGATACCAAGTCCCGGGCGTTTCCTTTAGGGGTGGATAAACGCTCGGTACGGTCTAAGAGCGTCACCAATCTCGTGTAAAATCCTCCTTCTTTCTCCGCTGTATTTATTTCGATGAATGACAGCGTGCATCTAGAAAGACGAGTAGGAGGAAGAATGAGAAAGGAAAGAAAGAATGAAATATGAATGTGCAAGAACGAGAAAGAGAGCATATCGAACGGGGTAAAATTTTCGCGTTAAAACTGCTCCAAGTTTATTATTTCAGGCTAAAAAAGTTTTCTATTAATATCTGAAGTGAGCAAGGAAGAGGGAAAGCGGGATGAGAAATCAGAAACTTTCCAAGTAGCTCCAATTACCGAATAAAAATGAAAATCTCATTATACCGGTTCGCCGTTGGAAACGTTTAATATCAAAGTCAACGTGACTGCTTTTCCTTTTCCCAGCGAAAAAATTACCCTGTTCTAAGACCGATCTACGAAAGTACAGTTATTGAAGTTTGCGTTGCGCTTTAAATCACACGGATGAAATCGTTGAACGAAAATGAGACAGAACCGCGGACATTAATTGAATAATGATCTTCCTGTCACTTGATTGGTTCAGTCAACTCTTAACATTGGAAATTTACGATATTCTAACTAAGAACGAGCGTTTATGATATTTCGAAAGATATACGTGTTCGTTCTTAGTAAATTTTTAATTTGAAAACTAAACCGTACCAATAAAAGTCGTTGTAGTCAAACAGACGATAAACTTAAAGTGACTGCCAACAGCTTCCGGCAAAAGTTTAATTTGATAATATAGTTGAGGCAGAAAGTTTCTGAAAATAAAAGTTTGTGCCGTACAAAAATAATATGTTTCGCATCTTATAAAATACAACGTTGTAAAAGAAGAATGTAAGAAGAATTTTATTAATGTATAAGTTATACCGAGGAAGAACTACACTCTGCGCTGGAAACTTGTGGTAGCTATATATGTACATTGTACGTATATAAATGTTGATATTTCCTGCTAGTAATGCAATATAATAAAATACAGGCTAATAATTTAAAATACGATTATGGAAAATAAATCGAGATACAAGCGAAATTCTCCTCCGTTTGTGGTGGCATAAGCGTAACATTTTCATAGTGAAACTTATCAGCTTCTAAGAGTTAAAATCCTGCGATTTTGCTTGGCAAACGTTAAGCTGCTCGATAACCGCTTTTTCTCTTGGAATGAATTCAAAGAATAAATGAGAAATCTCGTGCGCGAACAATGTGACGAAATGTGAGACAAAACGAAATGGAAAAACACACAAGCGTGTCCGACGACGAAACAACGAAAAAATAAGAAAGGAGGATAAAAAGAAAGACTATTTCTCGTGCAAATGATCCGATGCGCGGTTTCGCTCGCGGTGCGCGTAGAACGCAAATAAAAGAGTTCGCGCGCGCTCTAAGCGTGAAATCGATTTCTACGTGAGCCAGAGTTCGAACAAAGCAAATTCCACCTGCTTGACTGCCAACTCACCTGTAACCATGGCCGTTCGTTCTGTCCATTTAGCTCGGTTCTATCTCGTCTCGCGATGGACGAACAGTACACGCAGTCTCTGGTCTGTTTCATTCTCGCCAGGTGTACGAAATTCACCCCAATCTGCTTTTGCTTCCTTTCTGCTACGTATTCGGACAAATAGGTTCGCGAGCATACGGTCGCGATGAAACTGTCGCTATTTAGAAACGAGCTTGTGAAAAAGAATTGCCGTAAAATAATTGAAGATCTAACAAGGATTTTGGATTTGATAGAGTGAAAAGACAGTTGGATCTTGTATTTCTGTAAGTGTCACGTGTATCAAACTTATTGTTTCCGAGAAAGGCTTAACCGACTTCCTGATGAGTGACAAATGCAAATACGCAAGTTTCTAAGCTGCTTCTGTCGTAGCTTTATGAGCGTTACACGTCGTCGATTGCTTCTCGAACACTATATTCCGCTTCTCTGCTATCTCTTTGGGAATGTTTACATAGTCGATCCTAGACATCGACGAAAACGACGAAAGAATTTCGTTGATCTATCTTCTATCTCGCTCATACTTAATATTCTTGAATAAAAATTATGTATATAATATGCATATGTATAAAGATAGTTTCTATGTTAAACATCTTTCTGGACAAATTAATCCATCCCTAGCCGGGCTAAATGCTCGATCGATAAATAAATTAAATGCATGGAACGAGAGTGGTTCCGGTTGGCTGGAAGTCGATCGAAGAAGTTCAACGTAATCTGCAATTCTGGCGTCACGAGCGCGATATTCGCCACCGCTCAAAATGCCATCATCGGCCGGCCGATAGACGAGAAAATTCCCGCTGTGTTACGCCGCAATATAAGGTTTTGCCAGGCATCGATAATAAAAGACGTTGCGCGTCTTCGCCGTCGTATTTCCGTCGTCGCGGAAAAATCCATCGACGATTCTTTTTTACCCTTTGCCCTATTTCGTCGTCTGTCGGCGACGAAATCGTCGCCGGCAAGAATTGATTGTCCTCGCCCGGAGGAAATTGATGTTGTCAAGAAAACGGAGGACGCGGAAAGGTTCGCGATTCGCGATTCGCGTACGTCGTTGCCGGCATCGTCGTCATCTCTTCGGTTGACTTCTGCCACGTGGAGATTCCGCGGCACGCGAATTTCCTGACAAATTGCGCCGCCGAATCCGTGATTTTAAAATTCAGCTGTTCGCGCACGTGCACCGCATAAACGCCGGCATTATACGCGAGGACAACACGCTCGCTTTCCGAAACGTTGGTCTTGGACGACTGTAGGCGCGCGTGTCACGTTTTCGTACGTGATAGTCGCGTTGTGTGTCGCACCAGGCTGTAGATATAAGGAGATGAGGTCTATTGTTCATTGTGGCTCGCTGGCACAGCGCTCGAGCTTTCACGCGAACGGCCAGTTTGCTCGCGTAAGTGAATTTCCGCAGGTGATTTCGTTGGTCGCGGCGCGACATCTATAAACGTACAGTCTGCTTCTGGCGAGGAACAGGCATACGCTACGCGTTTTTCAGCATATGAGACAGAGACAGATTACGATGGACTCGGGGAGGAAGTCGAAGCATGCGTTTAACGCGTGATGTAGTTTTCACGATTACGATACATTCTACGCGCTACTGTCTAACTTTTCTTATAACTTTAAAGTTAGGTAACTTAACTTTAATAACTTTAAAGTTAACTTTGACCGTTAATTCTTTATCTCTTGCGTTGAAAAATAAATTAAAGGTGAATTATTGCTTGAAGCTTTGACGAAACAAATAATTTTACCCTGTTCTAGCCTTCTTTGGAATTGGGATAGATAGATATTTCGATAATGTTCGCAACTGTTATCTTCAAAGAATTCGTATTCCTCGTAGCAAAAAGAGAAAAACACTAGTGAATATTAAACGAAAAGTGGGCAAGAAAGCGGGAATAAAGCGGTTTCCAGAGCACATCACGGAAACGTCGGTGTTCCGGTTTGGCGCGCGTTTACCTTCCTCGAGGAAAATGGTGAAAACGATGACGCCGGAGTATAAGCGGCTACGCGAACACTAGAATTTTTCCCATCCACGGAAATGTGCTCCGTAACGAGGAAGACTTGAACTTTTTCCTTTTTTTACCTGATAGCAAAATCTTTATTTTATCCGTAGAATCAACCTGAAAATCTTCGTCACGATGGAAGAAGGAAAACATTTTCTAACTAAAACGTAGAACGTTTGATAACATCGAACAATAAAATGGTTGCGATCTTTTAAATTCAATGTTGCAATGTTTATGCAAATTCATATTTTTACATATTATTAATATATATATATATATATATATATATATATATATATAATATCACATATATAATATATAAATATATAATATTTTATATATTTCTATATTAACTTTGTTGCATATTTACGCGTCGCATCATAAACGTATATACATCTGCTAACGGCTGATAAAATTGTATATCGCAGCATGTGGATTAAATGTGAATGATATTCGTTCGCACGCGGGGTCATTGAAAACTCAATTGCACGCTGACTTTGTTTCATCCGTCGTAACTGTGAATTTCAGATGAGATCAACAACGAATTCGTGATTCTATGCTTTTGCGGGAAACATTCCTCTATGCCATTGCAGGGAACGACCGATATGCCGATAATCAAAGTCGTACAGTCGGCCACTATGACAGTTATAATCGAAGCTAAAGATTCGCGTAACGAGTACGGGGTGGATGATAAAAAGCAACGAACCGCTGAAGGCTGATACAATCGGCGGTAATTGAATTTCAATAGAAACTTTCCATCCGTTTCGCAATTCAAAGCTGGTTTTAATCGTTTAAGATGTACGTCGCTGTACAGCCGCCGAATAACGAAACAGAAGACAAAGAATCGAAAGAAATTACGAAGGAACAGAGAGAAGGAAGAAGGATAATACAAATACCGAGGCCGATTTACCGATTAATTTTCCGAGGTTAAAGACCTGATTGTTCTCAAAGTTCTCTCTTCGTTAGTAAAGTCGGTAATAAAGCACGTCATTTTTGCATTGAAAGCGTTTACTGTTGCCTCCGCTAGTCTTTCTGAAAGCCTGAGACCCACTTACGTGGCGAGACCCTTGAATTCGCTAATTAACGCGGCTGACTCACGATGTCACTCGTCAGGTATACGCTCTTGTAAAGGTCACGTCCAGTAGTGTGAAACACTTGACCGATACTACGATATGTTCCGGCATTATTCTCGTGGCCTGTGCCTCTCCCTCGCCCTGTTTCCGGAATATTCTCTCGCGTTTCGAGCGAAGCTCGGTAGCGCACGGCTACAATCGTAAAGTATACAACGGTGCGCCAAGAAACTCGGGACATCGTCATATTTCTGGTTTCCGGCCGACTCCAGTGCTTAGGCGTTCGCTTAATTCGTTCATGCTCTCCGCCTAAGCTCCGATATCCTCTGAAAATCATCCATGCTGCACCTTTAGGTTGCCTCGACGGTGCAACTGCAACGAAACACCCGGTAAAGTGCGTTACGCTAACGAATTACGGAATGAACGCTCTCCGTTTGAAAAAGATACCGATTCTCGTCGTTGAATTGTTCAAAAGAGATTGAACAGTTGCGATGATCCATTAGGATATCAACTTGCATCTGTTTGAAATCTAAACGTGCAAAAAGTACAGGATGTGTGTAGGTGCAAAGGTCTGTAAAATGTGTAAAGTAGAGTACTCGTTACATTTAATATTTAGAGAGTGAAACAAATCTTCGTTTAGATCAATTTATTCGAGCCTGGTGTGACCAGTGTTTCTGTCTTCCTTTTAACAACTCCTTTTTGCTTTCCAGCGAAAATGTCTAGTGAAACAGTAACAGTTGAATCGTATTCGGAAAAATATGAATTCGCATAAAATAACAATCTACCAGTTAATTATGGAAACGAACATTTCTTGGCTTCTTCTCGCTTCAAATCGCATCTACGATTTAACGAGAATCCTGCGATTTATGTTTCATCGTTTCCGTCGCAGATTCAAAGCCAACACGGGACAACGCTGCGCAAACATCCGAAAGAAAGTTGAGGAAGCACGACGACCACAGCACTGGCCAAGACTAATTCGAACTTTTCGCAAAAGTTCACGGTGACAAATTATACCCGAACGAAAATGGAGTGCCGCTTGAGATTCAACGGGGAATTTTATTACGTTACACCCATAAGTGCCGCCCACGCACGCGTTCGAGAATCGCTTGTTCGAAGAGCAGGAGACAGGTGTATATAGTAGAACAGGGGAGGATGAAAAATGAAAGCTTTAACAACGACACAGAAACGTCGTAACGTGCAAATGAATTTGCAGCAACGTAACAGCCAATAATGTCACGCGCAAACATCGTTACTTCGCGCTGCATTTGTCGTTACGCGACACTTTATGGAAGAGTGCAAACTGTTACACAAATATTTTCGCTTCGAATGAAAATTAATGTTTCCAGTTAACATTCCATCGTCCATCGAACGCAGAGTTTTCCCCATCCCATGCAATCGTTTATTTATTTTTTAAAGCGTAGAATTTTTTGGTTATTTATAAACATGAATATTGAATTTAACGTAAACGATATATCACGGTATTCCGATCGAAAATTCTTTTTTCAAATAAATTCCCCCTTTTGAAGAAGTTTGCAATTGTTCCAAGGGCAAGCTCGACTCTAACGCAAAATAACGCCCGATAAGTCTGTTACAGGAATTTCATCCGAAACCGGAAGGTAGTTTGGAAGTTAAATTAATTTTAGTATAAATATGCAAATTCCGTGATGTTGTATGACACAGTTGGTTGGCAAAGTGTCAAGTAATTTGTCAGAAACTTTTGCCAAGTATCGCCGGCATTGTTTGTTACGTTAATTATACAGCTCGTAACGTTCAAGCGTACGCGTTTCTTTGCATTTCCTCGATGTATGCAGAGAGTCAAGGCGATTTTATTATCAAAGACTTCTCGGTGAAGATATTTAATCTATGGAAAAACGAAGTCGGTTAACTGGTCCCTCTCTCTTTCAATCGTAATCCGCTCCTTCGCAAACTTTACCAATAAAGAATTACGAAGGTTTATAAAGCTCTCTTTAATTTACGAAGGATAGAAATTCGAGTCGAGAAATTCCAAAAAATAATAATCTCAAGACGCGTACATCTTGGAACAAACGCTATTTCCACGAAAGTCAGCCGACGGAAGTCAAGACACGAAGCAATCACGGTGCTAGTTGAATCGAGTTTCCAACTGACAGTAACCATCGTCGTGTAATTCGACTTCCGTAAATGAGGTAAGGGTTACGTTATAACGGCAAACTGATAAATCGGCGTCTGATTGAATGCCTGGTTCAGCATCCCCGAATACGTGTCTCGTTTCGAAGCAATCGTATTCGCATCGTTTTTACCGCGATGTTGCGCCGTTGCGAACTCTTATACAGGTGCAAAGCTCTATACGATGAGAGTAGACATCATTGATCTCTTTACAGAAAATTCGTAGCATAGAGCACATATAGTGAGAAATAAGACTCAGATATCCATTCTGCGTTTAGCGAGATGTTGATTACAACTATTAGCAAATAATCGGTAACGTAACTAAGAAATACCAAAGTCTGAGACAGACAACGGAACCATACTTTAAGGATAGAAGGGCGTGATCGTAAGGGATCGTCGAAACGGCGATCGCTCGCAGTGGCAAAATCACTTGGCCGTATTGAAACGAAAACTGGCCATGCCGCAGAACAGTTTTCGGGTTAAAGATCTCGTTGGAACCGTGGCAAAAAGTCGTAGTGAGTGGTGGATCGATGCCACAGCAGCGACAGCGTGGCTCCAGCCAGCAGACGTCGTCGTCCTCCCGTACTACCGCATATATACAGCTGTACACACCCCATACCCTCCTATCCACCCCATCGCCATTCCCATTCCAACGATCTCCTCATCTCCATCGCCATCTACGCTCATCCCCCTTTCACGTTCCACTCCTTTACCTCCGGGCTCTGAGGGTGTCCTCGTCGCTCTCGCGCGCTCTCTCTCTCTCTCTCTCTTTCTCTCTCCCCCTCTCTCTCTCTCTCTCACACACACTCCATCCTAACCCATCCCTTTCTTCCTTTTCTAACCCCTTCTTCTCCACTATCCTCTCATCGTTCGCCCGTGGGCGCTCTAATACGGCTACGAAGCATCACGACTGTACTTATGAGAATGTAACCCACATTTCCACCTAACGTTACTTCCGGTTTGCTCGGGAAACGCATTGTGGGTTATACTCAATGCCGTTTCGATATCTGTCACCGTTAATGGCATTAGAAATCGCGTTGCAATAGTCGAGGTAGACTCGAAGGGGAAAATTGGTAAAATTCAGAACATTATAGGCAATATAGACAGAAAATTCACGAATTTTCACACGAAACGAAGACAAATTATTGTTTGAAAATTTTTGTCGAACGTCAGAGGCCGCGACTCGACACGAGAATTAAAGGTACATATTCGTCGTCATAGAGTTTCAAAGGAAACGACGCAACGATTCTGCAACGTTGGCCGTAGTTCTGTAATCCGATCTACATTAGCCCGATGTCTACACGGTCGTTGCTTAATTTCGCGACACGTAAACGTGCTCCACCTCAGAGTGATGGCTCCGAATACCATTCGAAATTTCATCCGTCCCCGGCTACTCTATTACGACTATACCGCGAGCAGCTAGACGCATTGGGAATAGTAGCGCAATCCACATTCCGCAATGTTACATCCTCCTGCAACTCGCTCCACTCTTGTAAGGCACGTTCAATATTATCTCGCCACCATTGCTTACCAAAGGAATATCGTCAGACTGATGAAAAGTTAAGAATGTTTACCTAAAACTGAATATCAATCAGGTTTGGCGGTTGCAATTTGTGATTTGTTAAATTGGTGAAAATGAAATATTTTTCCAAAGTTTGAAATTCAAAGGTCAGAACCAGCCGTTAGCACGTTCACTGCAGATCCGATTATCGTTACATCCAATGCTGTAGGCTAAAAAATAATTTCCATACAATACCTGTCTCTATACCGTAAAACTTTATATATATTTTTTTATTATGAAATGTTTTCCCACAATTTGGTACTTTTCCGTTTACGTTCCCCACATATACATACATATAGTGCCCACTAAAATCTGTATCGCGCACAATGAAAGTTAATATTGTTATCGTATCAAATATATCAGATTAAATATATTAAGAGGATACTTGAGCTCGAATTCGAATGAATTTCGAAAATGTACCACGAAAATTCCTAGGCAACAAGTTACGTGCGGTAGTTAAAATTTCATTTCAAAAAGCGACCAATTTCATATGCACCGATCTAATATTAATATCTAGAAGAAACCTAAGGTTTCGATTAACGAGTGACCGCAAAACGGAATGAAATTTGAAAATTTGACGAATTTTCGAATGAAATCGAGAGAGTATAATTACGGTATCGAAGGAAATGTGGCACGACGCGACCTCTGTATGTCGCGGTCGGGCAGATAAGACATGGACAAGATGACTCTGCGGCGATATATCGGCGATCCATTTCTTAAATCTACGTGATTTGTTCCACGAAAGAATACAACCTAATAGCAACGGCATTTATCGAAGAATGCGGCTCGTTCCGAGGATCTTGTCTCTCCGTTTCTACCCGAGTCATTCGCGTCTCCCGCCACCCTTTCGACCCTCCCGCTTTTGTAGCCAGCGTCCGTGTCACCCACCCCTGCGTAATGCGGTCGCAGTACGTGTTAGGAAGTATTCCTCGGAGAAAAATGTAACCCACATTCTGTCGGAACGTTATTTCAAAGAGACGACCGATAGCGAGTGTCGGAGAAAAGCAGGGAATGAGATTCGAACGTCTCGAATTTAATAGAAAACGAATACGCCCGCTGAATACGCGACGAGCGTACAACTAACAATTAAAATCCTTTCGTCGTCGGCGTGGAAATATATTAATTACTTTATTTAATATTGGAACAGTTAGCGTAATGGACGAATAAATTATACATTCGTGGAAGAACGGGCGCTAATTAGCAGCAATCTCGTATCAACACAGAGATTCCATCCCTTGATCCTGAATCGCCAAGTGTTTCCGTAAAAAAGTATTTAATTAAAGTAAGAACAGCGAGAGAAAAGGAACTGTGGAAAGCTCTTGGAACGAAGAAAAATCCCGAAGCTCGTTTTACGTGCTTCGTTTAAAAGTCTGACGAGCTTTAGGCGACGTTTGCGCTGCTGCAACATTTTTTCGGGAATTCTTTCTTAAGAATTAGAACCTCCTTTGAAGTTTAACGAACCCGACAAGAATAAAAGAAGAAAGGAAAAAATCGGCATCCTTAAGACCTTCGATCCTTCGTAAGACTCGCGAGTCTAAACGTCATCAAATTGCCTGAATAACATGCTCTGATATCGAGAATCTGCGTTACCCACCAAGGTCGAATCTTTCAAACTATACCGCCAAGTATTAACTAGGTATTACTAGTCATCGTTGTCGGATCGTAGAACGAAGTTGTCAGGCCAAAGTTTTCGCCTGACGTGGTCGCAGCGGTGCGAAAGAGCCTTTAAGACGTCACAGATCCAGAGAAACTACTTAAAAAATAATCCAAGATTTCGATGCGCTATTCGGTTTAACAAAAAATTCGTATCTTACTTAGAGCTTAGCTAACATAACAATCGCGGCGGTCGTTAACAGCCATTGCCGTTATTTGCGCGATCGTAACACTTTCTCCACGAACGAAATGTGCACACGTGTGGTGCAACTTGGACCTTTATTCAGCTTTCTGTTACACTCTTGTAATAGCAGAAACCCGGGAAACATTCCACCGGAGCGTAATACGATGCGTAAGATGCGCAAGGAACTATAAAATGCTGTCTTTCATCCTTAGCTACACGATAAATACGCAAACTCCACGACTTTGGTGTCTTCGCGCGGACTTCATCGGCGTACATAAACAGTCCCGTCAACGTAATAACAATAATCTCTCCTTTCTTTCTTGTCTGTCTTTATACGCGCGTCCTTGTCGCGAGAGGCAACGAGGTTCGTAATTAATTTCCACCGTGGTGGCTACGTAATATCAACCCCTCTGGCTACCAGAAGTGTTCTTCGTTAATCTCGCACAACGAGAGAGAAATTTTGCCTCCGCGATTATATCACGCTAATGCCCACTTCTGATTCTTATTAATAGGTAATTATTTAGAAAGCCGACGCGTTCTCGATTTCGAGCATTTTTAGACATGTTGTAGAAGTCAATACTGTAAACAACCTTTTTCCTGTACGTATTACTAGCGAATTCTCTTACGCCGAATTTACATTGTTTCATTGTGAAGGATTACCGCGAATGATTCTTCCACGGTGAAAGTGAAGGACGAAAGCCAGAGTTGTATTTACATCACTTCGCCGGTTGGATGAACACAAACACAGCGCTTTGGATGAACGCTACAAATGTATTCCTGAATGACGAATATGATTGTGTAAACGAGAACAGATTTTTATAAAGTCCATTTATTTAAATAACATATTAAAAATTGTTACTTTTTCCGTTAATATTTCTTGTCAATTTATCTCTTGATTTTCACGTAAATTTCTGTTTATATTGATTATCTTTTAAAATTAATTAAATCATAAGTATAATTATTATTGAAATTGAAATCTACATTAACGCGACCGGCCGAGACCCTGTAGCTCGAATCATCGTGCATCGTCGCAATTTTGATATTCCAAAGTGCTATGACGAAATTATTCCCATGCAAAAATGAATTTAGAATCAATTAGTAGTAATTAAAAGAATTATTAATGGGAAATATTTTTTAATGCTATGTGACTTCTTTACGATGAGATGTACCTTTCGTAATCGCAAGAATATAATAACCGGACAGTGTGCTTCATTCTTATACATTTCTAAAGATCGGTGTAACCAAGTTAGCTTAGGTTTATTTTATCGTTTCCGATATAAATGCTTTATAACGTAGTTCTTTTCAAAGTTGTACTATTTTCACAATATACAAAGTTGGATCTTTCTCTTTCCCTCTCTCTCTCTCTCCCTCTCTTCATAGTATAAAGGATATTCGTATAAACCTTTTATTCGGAATAAGCTTTATTTATTCGTAGGCAAGCAGCGAAAATGTAACAAATGTCCGTTATAATTTATTAATTTTCGTCTGTAAGCGTTTCCCTAGATATGTATAATGCCAAGATAGATTTAAGTTTAGGTTTAGGTTTAGGCTTTTTGGTCCAGGCTTACATTACGTTCGATTAAAAAATCCATTAATTATAATTATTACGTATATTTAATCATATAATCGTAATTTCTATATTTGCCATTTGTTAGACCGTTGGATTACGCGCGACACTTAAAATAAAAGATGTCAACGCTATAAAAAGTCCCGATGGTGTGTATTCCATGCGGCGAAAACAGCGATAATCGTGAATCTAACCATTTTGCCGGACTCGGGTCGCTTCGGGATAAACCAAACGAGGAAAAGGACAAGGATTTTGTGCGACGAAATACATGTAGCGGCGCGTGAGTCATAGGACGATTCGAATCGAGAGTAACTCGTGTTGTTGTTTTGCCTCGGGGTATTGACACCGTTACGATGTACGAAATTGAAAAATAAACAAACTTTCGACAAAACAATATCGCCGCTGCGTGTAACCGTACGTACCGCCCGGACCATTATAAATAAACAAACACGCTCTCCAAGTATTCGATATTCGATAATCATTACCTAGTAACCGTATATCGAGCAGGATTGAACAAGCGACGATTGTGCAACCTGTATTCTGTACTTAGAACGATTTTAAATACATCTGACTATATCAAGTACTGACTCGTTTCATATCCAGTTATTCATATCCTTTATTCAGTGAAGCCGAAAAATAGCTCGTCCGAATCCAGACGAAAAGCATACGGAAATGTTTGTACGATTCTCTCCATTATTCGCAGCGGGTACTATTCGCTCTTCCAATGGAAGAGATACTACCGACGAAACGTAATCAAACGTGGGACAAAGTATTCCGATGTCGAGAACGCGAATGACTATTTTCTTGGGATAGTTTTCTCCGTCTTTCATAGCAGGCTATTCCGCCTGTACGAAGGGTAACGTATACACGATACAGTATCTCTCCTTAAAGTCAGACCAGATCCGGAATGCTCTGTGATTCGCTCGTCCTTAACCTTGCATAAGGATCAAGGAACTAGATTTGGCCAACTTCTAACTTTAGGCAGCGTATACCGGGCATACTGCCGGAACCGGTGGAAATTTAATCCGAGTTTCTAATACTATGCATTCTTTATTCAATACAATGAGATCGATACTGAGGAATAATTTTCGAACACATGTCTTACAGACATGCACGCAGTCTGTAAATATGAATTATATTATTATATATGTCGGCTCGTCGTCAGAAGAAAGGGCATATAACGATTCTTCACTGGAGCTATACATTTTCCTCGTAAAATTGGAACGACTTTTATTAACACGAGTATGGGTTTTACAGAGTTAACAAACAACCGCGTGGATAAGACACTTATGACAATGGCCTAAGGTTCAATAACGAATTCATTGTATTAAACGTAAAATATTTTAACGTACAAACACGTTTAATGGGACGCTCTATATATACTGCTCGATGTGTAACTCTCCAAGGCGATCGCACGAATAATAGACTAACGGAAATTTTTTTCTTCCTTTACGATTGCGCTCGTTTGTTATATACTGGTCCGAAGCTTCGAGAAGGTTCCAATCGCCGTTGCTAGGCAATCTCTGCTTGGAGTTTGATTGTTAATACAACGTGTGTCCCATTATATTGACATCTCCGAGGAAAAATGTCCATCCCGTGACCGCGGCTACGTTCGGCGACCAGTTGTGTCGCCTCGAACCCAATCCCAATATCACAAGTCTCGAACAAATACAATGAATGACAATTGTTTAATCACGGCTATAGTAGAATCTAGATTACAATATTACGGGATTTTCCCATAGTTTCAAACGGGAGGCTCCAGTGTCCTTCCATCCCCGACATATATATTAGATATGTATATTAGATATGTTAAATAATCAACCTAGTACGGCTTTTACATTTGTATAGTATGAAACATTTATTTTATGATTTTAAAAAATGTTTTTGTTTTGCATTATAGAGGTCGAACGGCCTGATATTCCATTCGTTGCGCGACGACGAGGCTCGGCAAGAACTTGTTCGGTGTATCCCTCACACGTCATAAAAAATGTATACAAATGTATACATACATACATACATGGTGACGAGCGGTCTAATTTATTGGCTTTTCCCACCAGAGACGTTGCTACGCGTCGTAAATACTTTGCTCCGTATTCTCTTTTCTATTCGATTAGTTGGATCTACTACGTTTCCTGATGCTACATCATCCGATCGATATGTTTGTCTATCTGCTTGCGTGTTTTCGTCTTGCATAATTAAGTGTAAATCTTAGGATGGTGCGCAGAAAACCGGAGCTCACGTTTGAAGAGGTGAAGGAGGAAGGGTTTTTAATGAGTATGCCGCGTATCACTTTAGGTGAGTTCCACGTATCTCGCCAGTGGGAATGCGTAATTGCATTCCTCCCTTCTCTCGGGAAAAAGAAACGAAAAAGAAAAAGTGGTGCGATTGACATTAAAAGGATAAAATACAACAGGAGATCATTTTCAAACAACGAGGTAAGTGTCATTGATTTTAATATTCCTTATATTCAACCTAGCAGCTAATAAGCGAACTTTGTTTACAAAATTTTTGGCTTAACCTCCATCTTAACTTTTCGCTCATTTTTGTATTCCCTACTTCCTGGCTATATCTATATACGTAATGCATTTTGTGAGAGAGACAACACGTCTCGAGATGCGCCGAGCTGAGAAATTTACGGTTCTCGTGAAACGCCCCGTGAGGTGTCAATTTACGATAGATTCGTTAAAGGAGAATAGATCCTTCGGAGTGTGTCAGTCGTAACAAAACCGAAATACGAGGAAAATTAAAGACCACGGATGGAAAACATTTTTAGAGAAACGTTAAAACTCTGTGTTATCAACTTATCTCTTTTCGTTGTTTCGCTATGCTGCTCGATATTTAAAAAATACCAATAATATTACTTATCCGGACTAATGTTAATTAAATGAAACTAATATTATTCGTTGCTTCCAAGATATCGTGGATCTATTTCCTGTTTTCAAGAAACTCGTGTCTCCAGATATATCGGGCTATTCTCTTTCACTTGTTTCTCGCCACCAGGCGATAAACGTCGAAAGATCGAGAAAAATGTTAAAATAGCAATAAAAATTACTTATTATAGTTCCCCCGTCGTCTGGCCTTCGGTTGCGATGAGAAGATAAAGCAAATATAATGGAGAACGAAATATTAGGAAAATTATTCGGCGAGCGAAATGAATTAACGTTCCATTTTAATTATCGTTCCTTTTTAATTTATTGAGAAAAGAGTAGAGGAAATTCAATGGAACGCAACCGTACAAAATGGATTCTTTTATCGGCATGTTCCCTTAAAATAATGAATGGAAGCGAGATTTAAAGAAGACGTAGGAGGTAAGAGGACGAGCAGCAAATAGAAATCCCACGGTAATCTTAGCATGTTCTAGCTCAGTGACGTTATCTAACAGGATCGCTATTTCGCGCCTCGCTCTCGAATAATTTATTATTGCAGCGCCTGTATAGTACGTGTTATCGATCGACGGTGCTGCATTTAACGTATGGTCGAAGGGTACGATCCTGTTTTCTCAATTCGATATCGTCGATCCCATCGAAAACTCTGCTGACGCTCGATCTGTCGCATTTCCTTCCAATCTTCCTTCAGCCGTTCTCCCTTTTTATTCTCTTATTTCCCTACGAATTCACGTGTTTTTATCGAAGAGAGAGAAAATTTGTAAAAATCTGTAAAGAAGACCGAAAATTCCACACGACGTACGTGAAAAGGGCGAACTGTAAGAAGACGCGAGAGAGAATGATGATACAGAAACGGAATTCTGCTTATCAGTCTTATTTCTTATATTTATTCCTTTTCGTGTAATTAAAGAAATGGAATCTAAGCAAAGATTCGTTTCAGGTCGCAAATTTTACACGCATTTTCTACATTTTCGCTCTTTCAGTTTCCTTTAAAGGCATAAACATTCGCAGTCTATTTACGAGGAATAAATTGTACAAAATCTGCCAATAGGAATGCTCTGATCATCCTTGAATCTCTCGGAATAAGTTTAATATGTTTAATATGGCTAATTATTTTTATATAATAGAAAAATTAACAATTATTTTTATACAATTGCTACTTCAATTTCATTATTCCACCGCTTTTATGGAGCAATTCGTACTCAACTTATTCCAAAGCAATTGTGCCTTTTTCATTACCATCAACGAACTACTTTTCCTTCCCGCTTCTCCCTTTCTTTCCTCTATTCTTCCAGCATTTCCTCTTTTATCAGTATATCGTTACTCCAGAACGTACGCAAAAGCATTAAATTGTTCCGCCGTTCTATTTCGTCGCAATCACAGCCACAAATGCTGACGGTTCCTTTATACGAATATTTTAACGAATGCGGCTCGTCTGATGTTCTTCCACTTGGTCTCGTATCACGCTTATTTTTGCATTTTTTTCGAGAAAGAAAGGAGCAAACGTGCATAGGAATAAAGAAAGATGATTTCGAGGGAGAAACAGAGAGAAAAGAGCAGAACCAGCGACGATTCTTTTAGCCCCACGACTGAAAGATTAAAAAGCATAAAACCGAAACTCGATAGGCGTGCAGATACCTGTGTGAACATCTGTCACAGATACGTACCGAACGACGGACGAGATTAAAGAATCTCGTTGCATCGTGAATCGCTTTCTTTTTCCTCTGTGGTATACTTTTCTTTTTTTTTACGTTTCTACGCCTTTTCGCTATATTTCTCCTCTTTTTAGATTTCACCCGACTGTGGAAAATCAGGCAAGCGATTCGAGAACCATGGAATATTCGATCCCGAAGTGATAATAGCGAAGGCTTGCAAAGGTTTGTCGCTGTTCGATCGCGCGGATTTATGAAATGTGGAGAAGAATAGTCGTCGTCGCTTGTCGTAAGAGCAACACCGCGAGAATCGACAGCGTGAAAAATTATTGCCAGTAATCCGCTTCGTTTCGTGACGAAAATCTTTTACCCGGCCAGATCTTGCTCCGTTAAAGAATTTTCACTGATGTGAATCGTTGATGTGAATCAAAATTTCTTAGAGCGAATAAAAATCTCGGCACGGAATCGAATCGAAATCCGAATCGACTTGACGTTAACGACCGCTGATGAGAATTTCTCCTGTTTACTTGATTTAATAGTAATATATGTATGATACGAGATATAATATTTAATAACAGAGAAATTGAGAAATTTGTAGCGTTTTACTTTAGGATTTTCGGGATTGCAAACGAGAATGCTTCCTATAGAATTTTAGAATTCCGGTCTTGTGGAATTATTTGCGAGCTGAATTTACAGAATTAGCCGAATCAGATACCTAACTATTAGCAAACGAACAAAAATCGAAGTAATACTCCGAGAAGAAGAAGATAAAGGATTTTACCAAGTGGTTGTCAATTTTTTCTCTTCGACCACCTCGAAGAGGCCTGGAATCGTTGGACGTTAAGTACGATTCGCATCAGACACCGTGTGACACCAGCCGTGTTCGCTTTCGTTTATTTTCGTTCGGCAATTGTGCTCGAACAACAATACAGAAATCACTGTCGTCTGCAGTGTAAGACGAGAAGAACGCGGAGGGTAGGACGTGTCGATTAGAACAAAATCGAATACGCAACCCTTCCAGTCGTGCGAAAGGATAAGCACCATTGTTAAGGGTTGATGGCCCTCGGCTGAGGCCGGATATAACGACAGAAGTGTCAAAATTCAAGGCTCTAGTGCGACGAGTATAACGGTGGCACAATGGTGGAAAGTGGGCGTTCTTTTACACCAAATAAATAACTGGAAACCATCAATTTTTAGCGTACGAGCTATCGAATCTCTTAGAAGATTATTAGATATTAGAGTTGAATATTGTAGGAAAAGAATGGTACGTGTCAAAAATTGTTTGCAGATATTGCCGCTATAATATTAAAATAATACCAATCTTCGTAATTCTACTTTCTCTACTTTCGCAAAATTTTGCCGACTTATCAGCAGCTCCCTTTAAAAGCACTTTACACATTTGAGCCTAACAGGTCGTTTTCACTGTCAATTATGTTATATTCAAATCCTTCTGTTTAGTTATAGAGTGACATTAAAATCGGAAAATGCTTCTCTCCTATGGTATAGTTACGTGGACTTCGTTGCGAAAACAGTCGAGAAGTTCATAACAAAAACATCGTGCATCACATTTGTAGACTTCTTCGATGATAATAGCGTTCTAATGATCATGAGCTGGATTCACGACATGATTGAATCGATGTTATAGAAAATGATCTATATCGTTTGCTACATCAGCCTATCGTCAAATGAAAATTAGTCGGTTTTGTCGTGAAATTCATTGATTTAATGATTTAATTAGACATGATTCCTCTGTGATGTAAGAATTATGCATATATGATGAGTGTTTTGTTAAAAGGAATTAAAATGTATTGATACTGATATTAAATTGTTGAATACTTGCTGAAGAGAGACAAACACGAACAAGGGTAATTTTTGTCAGAAACATATCAGTTGTTGAAGAAAAGAAACGTAATCGATGAAGATGATATTAACGATATTGGAGAAAAGGCCGGCCGTTGTAGTAACATTAATGATTCAGAAATTGAGAATAAGCAACGAATGAAAAGTAACACTCTGTATATTTGTAGCGTTTTATGTTCGTTGAAGAATTCTGACAACGCGATATATGATTCCGAGGAAGACCCCATTTGAAGAATATTGTTATCTGATTACTCGAGCGAGTGGTTCATTCGTCAGCTTGGCCTGGAGATCCATTAGACAGTCGCAATGATTCACAGTTTCAGACAATAAAACTTGGCAACCCCTTTTGACTGTGAGATGTTAAGAATGGAACGTTTCATCGAAATAGCTTCCATAGGTGCGTAATATGTCTACGTCTAACGTGACAATGTAATAGCAACCATAGAAAAAGTAAAACCTTTGTTGACTCGAATGCCTCGCGTCAAAACGATACGGAAAGGATCAACTAAGAAATATCAACGACGTTACGTCGTTATAGCAGTGTAGAAAGAGAAAACGTTCCGAGAGACGTGTACTTGGTTGAAAAGATTTTCATCTGGATACAGAAGGGGCGATAATTGTTAGAGAAAGTAAAATACAAACTAATCGGCTCTTGGTTTGCATTAACCGCCTGTGGTTCTTAACAAGATGGGTAAGATGGTTCGCAGCAATGGTTGGCGCGATAGCCGAGTTTCATTTATAAAACAGCAGGTATATATGACATTTGAATGTAAGTTTTAAGATAACATTTAATTTGACAGATTGCATTTGTTTCGCCGAACAATTAAAAATCCTAAATTAACAACGGGAAGGGAATTGCATCTTTTAAGCATTGTTAATCATCGGTGTAGAATATATGTACTTAAATGTCAGAATAATTCAAATTCATTATTCCCTGGAACTGGATTATAAACATTATCTTACTGCCCATCCTTTATTTTACTTGCAACAGTTAGTTGACCTAATTAGTTAAAATTTAGAATTTTAATGGTTCAAAATTTGTAACAAACTCAAACGAGGTGTAGCCAATTTACGGTTAGAACTTTTGATAAAGTTGCGGTAAAATGGATTTAGAGTGGAGTATTGGAATGATGGAATATAAAAGTCTGGAATGAATAAAAGTAGAAACTAAAATTAAAAACTATCTCTACAGGTTTCGTTTCCATTTTCCGCGCTTTATCTTCGCCTTACCTTCACTTCCTCGCTTCTCTTTTCTTCCTTTTCGACTCTCCATATTTCCTTCTTTCTTCCTTTTATCCCTTTTATGAAAGATATGAATTTAAATTTATTCGACGTTCCGACAACGGTGGCAATGGAACAAGTAATGCCTTGCAGCGGAGAATACCTAAAATAAAGGGCAAGGAAGTAAAATGTAGATACAGTTGAAGAGTAACGTTACCGACATAGATACGATATGTACAAGTGCTGTCGTTGATCAATGAATCAAGTAAAGAAAATCGTTTTCACAATGTTTTCAGCAATATGTATTTCAGGGAAAAATACCATAGATGCTTTGCAGAAGTGTTCTTATCGTTTTGTCAAGGACTGTAAATTGTAAGATTTTATTTTTTTAGAGAAAATACGTTAGCATATTTCATAATAATATATTTTTTCAGTTTTATTTATAATTAACAAACTTATGCTTGTACTAAATTGAACTGTATCCGAAATCTCTATTAATTCGGAGAAAAATTGTTTTCAATCTAAAGCAGATTGTACACACACACACACACATACACATACAGGCCATACATTCAGGTTAATTTCCGTTTAATTATTTAAAATTCAAATGTATGCCACAGCCGACGATAATTCAATTTTATTCTTATAACACTTTCCAAAATTTCCAATTTATGAACAATCACGTGTTTCAAAAGATTTTACGTAATTCCGTTTCAATTCAATTGCATACGTAAAAAGTTGCTTTAGTAAAAAGTTTATTGATAGTTAAAGTGTAAAAATAATTAGCAATTTATTTATATTTTGCAATTCATATTTTTATACGTGTATATAAATTGTCAATGCTTTAATTAATGACTGGCGTAATATACAAATATTTAAATTAGTTTCAATTCGTTATCTATACTGTTCCTTGTTGTTTTTTCTTCTCGATATTCGTTATATGTGTATGTATAATTTCAAATGTAAAAATAAAAATTATAATATCCAGTCTTTTTCCAATCATTTATCGGTTATTCGATTATTGTTTACGCATTGAAAATAACAGATACGTAAATAGCTACCACCGAACTTCGCAGGAAATAATCAATATATTGTGTACGGACACGGAAGTAAAGTTCCAAAAAATATATTTCACGAACATGAGTTGTCCTAGTTTTTGCAGTCCTATGCATTTTATATGCGTATTAGTATGCCATTGTGACTAAAAAATATGTTCATATGTATTTCTGATGGAAATAATATAAAAATGTCGTATAAATTAACAAACCTCCCTTATAGGTGTGTAATCGTTTATTACATGTATCCCGACGAGCTGCCACCAGATGGCTATTCGTGTTCCCTGTTGCATACGCGAGTAATCATACGCGTGACGTGGTGTGGAAAAAGTTTTATAAATTTCGCATAATTCGTATCTCTGCTTAATTATTAATTTCTTATGATTGTATTATGTGACGTGATCAACATTTAGACGCATAATAAATAGCTATTTCAATGAAATATATTTAGAATACGGGAATCTAATAATTGCGTCGTTCAAGAATGGTGCATCTACAATATAACATTGCCTGTTGCATTTTAGTTTTATTTATTTTAAGTCTTGCCAAAGCGAACTTTCAGTATTATATGAACTTTAAGGTAAATAAAACAGATGAATGTGAAATTATAAAGATTTGATTGATACGAGGTTTAAAATGTGCAATGCTATGGAATAACAGGTTTAAAATTATTTATTTAGAGTTATATTATTTATATAGAATTATATATAGCAATTTAAATTCTAATAAAATTGATTACTTTTTAATTCTGTTGATACTTTAAAGAAGTTCGACGCCTTTGAAACAAAAACACAGTACATTCTATTCCGTTTGATAAACGGATATATACTTTTATGTTCTATAATTAATTTCATTAATTTACAATTACAGCATACAGCAAAATATTTTTCTGAGAACAAATTTCGTCTCGGTGAGTATTTAGAATTCTCTGATAATGATAAAAGGGATAAAGGGTTGTCGCAATGGGGTCAGATGTATCAAAATGTACTAAAACCTACAGTAAATATAGACACTAAACAACAAGCTTCAGATACACTTGCTAAATGTTAATGAAATATCTATCAAAGTAAGATTTAAAATATCGTGTATATTAAGTTTCTTCGTATATTCAGATATCGAATGGGATTCTCAATGGGCCAAGGATATCAAATTTGGCCAGGTATCGGCGGTCTCTATAGATCCATGTGGAAACATTGGGATATTTCATAGAGGATCCAGAGTATGGGGCTCAACTACATTTAATATTGAAAATAAATTTGATGAAAGAAAAGGCCCAATTCACGAAGACACCATAATTTTGTTGGATAAATCTGGAAAGAAGTTATTAGAATGGGGCGCACACAAATTTTATTTACCACACGGTTTGACGATAGACATGCATGGAAATTATTGGATTACTGATGTGGCTCTACATCAGGTACATAAATATGATGCTGAAGATATAGAAATAATGAAAGGTTTATCAGATTTGAGAAAAAAACAATACAATCAAGGAAAGAGCTTAAAACCTTCGTTGATTCTTGGAGAAGCTTTTAAGCCTGGTAATGATGACAAACGGTTTTGCAAACCAACAGCTGTTGCCGTAGAAAATAATGGTGACTTTTTTGTTAGCGATGGTTACTGTAACGCTAGAATTCTGAAATTCAATGCTAAAGGGGAAAAACTTCTAGAGTGGGGCCGCAGTAGGTATATGCATTTTATATGAAAATTAACTATTTAGATTAGTTTATAATATAGTCGATATACTTTACATTATAGGAAGCATATATGGACAAATTCCTCTACAAAATACATTTAACGTACCTCATGCTTTAGCACTTGCCAGTGAACTGAACTTACTTTTTGTTGCTGATAGAGAAAATGGTAGAATTACATCTTTCTATGCGACTAATGGAACTTTCCACAAAGAGTACAAGAATCTTAGCACAATTGGTCCATTAGTATATAGCGTAGCATATGCCAAAGAAAGACTCTATTTGATTAATGGTCCTAATTCACATTACAATGTACATGTTCGAGGATTTGTTCTGGATGTAAACTCAGGAGATATATTATCTCAATTTGATCCAGGACAAGATATGGATAGTCCACATGATATAGCTGTGTCTCAGAATGGTTCAGAAATATATGTCGTGGAATTAAATAAAAATATTACTTATAAATTTTCGCAGAGTAAGAATTTTAATCATTGAAGTATATGAATAATACCTATTTTCTTTGTATTCCTGCAACAAAACATGTATAACGTTTTTTTTTTTTTTTCGCAGAGACAAATCCTCACCGTGGACCAGCACCTTTAACGGACGCTGATGTTAACAACCCACTTGCAATTAGTACAACAGAAAAAATAATCTTAACCCTTTTTGTAGTAACAGTCATTTTTATTGGCCTCTGTGCATCACTTGCTGCAGTTTTAACAAGATCTCAAGAAAGAGGTAGATTATTTATGTATGATGAAACTGCTATTGAATTCTCAAAATTATTCGACTAAGAATAATGATCTGACTTATTTTGGGTTATTAAATAATAGCTGTGCACGCATGTTAATTAGTTTGCAGAAACGATGCGTTTAGTAGTGGTTCTATCGAAAGTAGTTAACTTTGCTACGGTATTAAAAGAAATTTGGTAAAATGCCACATACTTAGAAATTAGGAAGGGAAGGTTGAAGGTTAATATCTACAAACAGTTCCAACTTTATTTCTCATTTTAGATTTTAATATTCTCGCTGTAGTAAATTTTAACAAGCTTTTGTACTGGCTGCGCATACATTTCACTATTTCACTTAAAATACCATATTTATGGAAAACAAAGTTGCTACATATGAGATGTATGCACTATAGAGATATGTCAATGCGTTATATTATGTTTTGGAAACTATGCCAGTACAAGGAAGCTGTATATAAATGTATAATTTAGTGGTTAGATGAACAAAAACTATTTCAATTCTTGTTTTTACTCTAATTATACTTGATTTTTACAAATGTATTACCACGTTGCAATAGTAATATTGTACCATCTATTCTGCAAAGGAGCAGTTCCATTTTTCATATTTTTCTATAAGAAATCATTAACATCTGTCATAAATTATAATTAATTACTTGAAAGTTTATTTACTCAGCATTCCGCTTCATTTGACTTCCATTTACGCTATAGAATGTTTAGTAAACTAACATGTAAATATTGATTAACATTTTCTATGATCGCACAGATGTATACAAATTTTTTATTTATAGTCTTATTATTGAATCTCGTATTATACCAAATCAAATTGTAATGCATTTACACACCAAATTGAATCTGAGCTTTTTTTTTATGTCTTTTACACGCGTATTCGATTGTGAAAAGCTGCATTTTTTCTTTTCTACCTCTTGTATGTGATCGTTTATTTATTTTTAATATCCATATCTTGTAAGAGAAAATATACATGTATTCATTTCAACAATGCTTTCCGTTATTCCCCTACGCATTATCCTACTTAACTTGAATAACTTTTAACAGATTGTGTAAGTATTGAACGGTATATAGTGCACGATGCTTAAAAATATATAGAGCGGTTAGATCTCGACGTCATTTCGCTCCATCTATATAATGCATTTTTGGTTGAAATTATAAATCAAGTCAGACCAGGAAATAACGGTAAACGATTGTGACGACGCCATTACTACCAAGTACGAGTAAAACGAAATAAACGATTATTTTCCAAAGATGTGTTCTAATGCCGTTTATTTTTATAAACAGGATGTTTGCTAATAATGCGCAAACGAATGCGCTGGGAGGCCGAGAGGCGTGAAAACTATAAACTCCCAAATCTCTTGGAAAACAGAAGAGGCAAGAGTTCCAAGACAACGGAGAAACGACCAAATCCGCGAGATTTTAATAAATTGAACACGGAACCAGAAACCTCGGAGGATGAATATCCGGATAATAGTTTTACGAAAATCATTTAATAGCGTTTAAAATTTTTAACGTATCAAGCATATGATTTTAACGACGTACCTCTGTTTTAAAAAACGTGCAGTCTTATTCCAATTCCAATTCAAGCTTTTTACATGTAGATTTGAATCTGAATCTCCATGATGCCAATTTTACGAACTATGATGTTCAAGTTGCGAGATGTTCCAATTAATGCCTCACGATTGTTGCCTTTTCACATAAGGTCACTTATTATCACTCACGAAATTAAGTATACGTAATTGTTTTATTATATTGTTTAAGAAAGCATCGAATTCGTTACCTAAGACTTTGTCGTTGACCGGTACCGACTCCCGCCACTACGCACTAACTAAAATGCAACTGAAATTACGACAGCCCGAAGTAGACAACCGCGCGATTATTCGAATCTGCTATTATCCCTAGCATAGGGATAATCGTGTATTACAGTCTGCTCGATTCAATTTCATAGAGATTATCATTCCTGCGCGTTTTACATAATAATTACGCTTGAAGAAGTATTAAAATGTTTCTCTCATACTTGAGAAGCGAGATATATTGAAATACGATATATAGGTGTGTGTTATCAGTATTTGAACGAAACCGCGCTTTATACTTTATCGAATATTCAATTTGATAGATATCTATATTGTCTTTCACTACTGTGCAATTCGTGTTTCCAAAGAACTGCCGATATTTTAGACTTTGTATTCCTTTTTAAGTGATTTATTTGATTTAGTCTAATATTTACACTTAGCTTTTACATTAATTTATAATAATACATTTTGTAAATGGTAAAAATAAGAGTTGAAACATTCCTATAAAGATACGTAAGAGATGAGGTATCATTTGAAGTTTTAAAGATTAAAGATTTTATTATTATTTTGAACACATTTGATATTATGTCAAACTATTTTTTATAATGTTAGAATTAACAACCAATACATAACAAATGCAAAATATCCTGTTTATGCAAAATAGGGTAAAAGATCAGTATATATATATATATATATAATGTATGTTCAAAATTTATATAAATAATTAACTTAAAGAATATTTATCGCAACATTATAACATACCTGATAATAATGGCCTTGCAGATAACACTTAAAAAGTGACCAAACTTAAGTTGTATGTATTAAATGTCAATATCTATATATATATATATATATATATTTACGAATTATATTATTATGTAACTATATATTACAAATTATTGACATATCCCTTTAAAAGTACGAAAAGCGGTATACATATATAATTATTTTAATTTATAATTATTATTATATTCATGTCCGAAAATTTTTTATTTAATCAATTAAGCATCACTTATTTAAATTATCACTTATTCAAATGTGTTCGACAAAGACAGTATTTTTCTAGTACCTGAGACTGTGTATTTTAGTACTTTTAAATGTACCAATACTTACAATGTTTATATATAACTTACTTTATATTTCTTCTTTTCTACTTTCTGTTAATCTCTATACTTCTCTTATATCCTGTGAACATTTTTATGTACTATTGCCACAAACGTAATGTATGTATCCATGAATATGAAAATGTATATTTTCAAATAAAAACGGTGTTTGTACTGTTAGGTTAAGTATCCTAGTAAAAATTTGTCAGATTATCGCTTAGGGTTCGATCAGTGAAGTTATTAAAGGTATATAAGAAATCTGATTTTTTGATAATGATTTATTTTACACACTTAGTTGTCTTCTATACACAACTATACAACGATAAAAATTAAAATTTTTCTATTTATCATTAATTAAGGTCATTGACGATAATGATTTGTGTTAAAGATGCATAAAGTCAGTCCATTCTTTTGCGACACGTTCTATCAAATATATTTCATTGCTTGTAAACTGTAAACGGGCCAAGAAAGAAAGGAGAACGTTCACGCGAAATACGCAATCAATCGTATCGTCGTAAGATACGTCATAAGATGCAGTTTAATTCAATCGCCAGCAAGCACGATACTTTGACAGACTCGAACTCCGTAAAATCGCTTTATCCACGCACGCAGCCGATAAATAAATATTATATCTTTCGTACTGTTCAACGAGAGGCATAACGCAATTTCGCGAGACACTTTGTAAATGTCTTGTATACGCAGGTGTTTAATTTTATTTAAATATGTATAAAAACGTCCAAGTCGGTAGGTGTGTAGAAAATATTCCGAGGAGAGAAACGAACGAGCGACAAGAGAAGAGGAAACAAAAGAATCGCTAAGATCAGTTCGAGTATAGGTTATCTCATCCCGAACACAAATCGTACCAGCAGGATGAAATTGCGAAAAGACGTCGTCTCGCAGCTATATACCATTATTTTTTTTTTTTCTTTTTTTGTACATTAAAAATCGTATACGTTTCGTAGTAATACACTGACAACTGCATATCGTTCATTTCATATTTATCACTAAGTTTTACCTATGACTACCATAAATTCGTAACTAGAATAATCGACGTTCGTCGTCACTCGCGATCACTAACGTGGTACCGCTTATTCATCTTGCAATATCATGTACACGGCTCGTCACTGTCGAAAAAATGCAACAGCGAGCCTAAAATATCACAATGTCCAAGTATACTTGCGTACGTTCGTTCGTAAATGTGATGTCGTGTTCGCTTACAATATTCAATTATTATTAATTGTTAGACGTATACTCTATTTACAAAACTTACGCTCCGGTGTACAACAACAGAAACGATCTATAGCTTGCAGCGTTCTAGGATAGGATATTCGGGAAACGCGATACGCGGAAGTGCATTTAACCTGCATTTTAGTTTGCTCGAAGTATTGTTCTTCTCATGCAAGAGTCAACGTTACAGACACACACACATACTGTATTTTTGGAGCAAGTGAAATTCCTTGTTCAATACACGTTACCTTTTCTCGAGCATTTACTTACATTTCGACGTGCTTCAAGAATGAAACCTGTTTGCGTTCAAAGTATAAAGAGAACAGAGAAAGGTTAGCTTCTTCCCCTTTTGCATATTCAACATATACAAATTATTGGTTTTAATAATTAAAGCTTAAAGCGATCGTGCACAGTTTGGGTTGAAGCGGGTTTGCAGAAAATTATAAGGAAGTACTGTTGCTTTGGTTTTAAAAAAGTAGGTTTGTAAAGGGAACCGTAAGCCAACGGAACTAGATTTCTCCAGAAAGTTATCAGTGATATCGCTAAATTTAATAGTAATAATTATAATCGATCATAGTTGTTACGTCGATCTTTTCACTATATTTACAATGCCATACGTAATACTATAATAACTTGTCGTATACTTTTTCATTACACCGTGCCACGGCGCGAGAATTTATTATTTATGATTCGCAAGATTTCTTCGGAATGGGATGTAAAGTGATATTTCGTAATGTTGAAATAAACTCTCGTTCATTCAACTGATTTCAATCTCCGCCAAATTAATCGATCGATTTACCTATAAGTAATTCGTGAGGAAGTCAACGAAGTAAACGTTACATACAGTTGTAAAATATTGATAAGATCAAACAAATCCGTTTCAACTATAACACACAATGATGGAATTATTGGTGTACAAACTTTAAATTTGGAATTAGCCATGTTACAAATGCATGGAACGTAGCAAATCGTCCGATGAGTATCCGTGATAAAGTTAATATATGTATACTATATGAAGTGATCACCGCATTTTCTCAGCGTTGCACAGCTTCAGTATGACACGAATTCTCTCGAAGAAGTCACTAATACGTTACATCTTTAATTAACGAAGCCTTTCCCTCTTAGTTACTCGCGCGTTTGACATTCATCTTTCGAGGACCTTCGCAATGTTTATTCATACTTGTTCGGTCCAACGACTCACTTTTCTCAAATATCACGATCACACGTACGGTTGTCAGAAGAAACAAACATCAGCATCGCCGCTGAAATTTTACAGTCGCTTGAATCCTATTCGTGATTGCAAATTGACCCAGCCAAGCAAGAATAAAACAAACATTAAGAGTACGTGTCTTCTATAACCATCATAGAGACAACTAAAATTCGTTGTTGTTGACTTAGTTTCTAACAGTGACAAACTTTCTATACATGTCCATTGTGTAACTTGAATTTATCATTTTGTCACGGTCAGTCCAGTAACGTAACATCAAAATCCTTTGCCCAATTTCTTCTTTTCCTCCTCCTCCTCCTCCTCCTCCTCCTCTTTCTTTCTTTTCTTCTCCTTCTTCTTTAGTCATACATAACTCGAGAACAAAGATAACAAACGTAACAACGAATACTTATTATCATCGGGACCATCTCAACATACAGAATCCGGTGCTACGACGCTGTCCATCGTTGAAATCGCTAAAAATCGGAATCGTACACCTGTCGTGGCGAACAGAGATGCATGCTATCCGGGTGACAATAACGAGGAGCAGGGAGAAACATCCTGGCACAATGTGTCCTTCGCTCTTGTTACGCGTTACTTCGACCCTCTACCCTGCACGTTGACCGTTCGGAACCATCCACGAAGGGAATCCTTGAAACATTTCCCCGATAGGATTTATCGTCGAGTTAATGGTAAAACTGGCAGGGCCTCAGTAAACGGAATTGTACTCCATGTCCTGGGCGTATTGAGGAGGTCCTGCGGGTGGTGGCGGTGGCTGTGGACTGTATTGCTGCGACGCATCCGAGGCACGACGCCTAAGCGCTGCGATGCTGTGGGCGCCTCTCCAATCCGACGCCTCGGTTGCGTTCACGTCGGCAGCCACGCAGGAAACACCACCGCCACCGCCTCCACTGCCGGAAGTCGTTCCAGGCGAGCCCTGGCCGCAGTTCAAGGCCGATCCCAACCCGCCACCCTGACCACCGCCCACGCTGGATCCTCCTGGCGGCGAGCCCCGGGACGCTGACACGTGAACACCCCCTGAAATTTGCAATATTCATATTTCCAAGTGTCTGTTTTCATCTGTGTCTCTTTCATTTACGAATAAGACCCGATGCGGACGCAGACTGTAGGAGAAGAACGTGAACACGAGTCATATCTTTTTCTTATAAGAATGATTCAGAAATAACGGAACGCCATTATTTATCGTATTTAGAATGAAGTTTTTTCGTTATTTTATAATTGCTAGGATATAAGAGGAAACAAAAACGTGGCTTAGGTATGAATCATGTTCTTCCTTTGCAGTCTTCATACCAATATATCGTATACGTATACCTGCACGATTGTCACATATCACATATCTGGCGGCGAACGTTATTGTGTCGCTACGTGTGCATTATTCATTGTTCCGTAAGGCTATGGTTACGATAAATGCGTGTTCCGATGTACTATCCTTCTGACGAAGGATGAATAAGATCTAGAGAACGATGTAGTTACTCTCGTAAGAAATTTGATTCTTCAGAAAACGCATCCTCTGCATAACTATAACCTAGCGCTGTAACAAGACGCGAGAGAAAGGCCGCCTGTCTGCACCTTAGGACCTAGGCTTGTAATAGAAAATAAATATCAACGGCGCTTCGCTTTATAGATCTGATTTTGAGGTTATCTAGTCGTTTGTCTAGAATAGTCAGTCTAGAATCCCTTGGCCGGGCCAGGTAGCGATATGGCGATTTACAGATGCGATACCGCAGGTGCACGAGAGAACGTTTCCTTTCTTCGCAGGAGATATTAATACAGTAGGCTTACAAAGTGCGTGGGGTGTGCTACCGGGTGTCGTAAAGTCGTTTCCGCCTTTTCTTGCGCCACGTTGGTGGGCTTGTCGAGAGACAACGGGGAAAAGGGATCTTTTTATGGCGGTATTGCGGCGTGAGTACAAGTTTGCGGAGGACTATTCGTGCCCGCCCCTTTTAGCGATGAAGAATGGAATAGCTAATGGCATCGACGCACGTGATGCTATATACAGTCTTTCTTTGTTCATTTCTGCGACGATTCGAAGCAGCGGGGTTGTGAAATATAATTTCATAGAATTTCGTAAAACGCTGAGACGAGTTGGTCGATTTGTATCGAGTTATTCCATGAATCCTTCTTATTATTATTACTAAGAACAGTATCCCATTCTTCGTAGTCTCGAGTGAAACAAAGTTCGATTTAAAAGATAAATCCCATTCGTGGAAATAGGTCGTTGTTATAGGAACTTGGAAAGAATTGAGGAGGTCGTGCGTAACTCGAAAATCGGGCATTTTCGGCCACGTTAATTCACACCTTATAGACGTTCTCTCGTCCACTGCTTCTAGACGAGAATAAACAAAATAGAGCTTCGTAATCGACTTGAAAACCGGCAAACCTCGGCCACGCTACCGTTCGATGCTAATCATCATCGAAAACCGAAAAAATAAGACGTTTCACTAAAAGGTGTTTGCCCTAGGCATTACCAACGAGTAAAAGCGGATAACTGACTGCGGTCAGGCTCATGCTCGCAAGTATTGGCGTCCACCTTAAACCGAGATCACACGAATCACACGGACGGTGAATTACGTCTGTGGAACGGCATTTTTTTCTCTCCTTTTGGTTGACGCTACCTGCCCCGCGGCGATAATACGTGATAATTGGCACCTTGTACGTGTTACGTATGTACACTGGTACGTGTTCGCGTTTCAGACACGCTCACATTAGTGCGTACATTGTGAAATTGTGCTACACACAAAGCCAGTTTCGCTACACGGTTTAACCCTTTCTAACAGAATTTCGCCGATTCGATAAAATGTTGCCTCATTGGAATGCCACAATGTCGGGAAACGCACGGTAAACTAGACCAATTACTAGGCAGGGAACGATACAAATATAATACGAAAGGGGATACACGGAGATCATTTGAAAACTTTATGAAGTCGTACCCGGTTGTGAATCTTTTTTTAATGACTTTTTGGAACGCATTTATAACAGCTGCTTCCCCTTATTACAAATATTCCTTTTCAATTATCGTTTGGTCGCTGAGGAAGTAATTATGTATGAATGAGCTCTCCGAAACGAGAACTGATATCCGACGAGTAGCAGGATTTTCTAAAAAAAAAAAAAAAAAAAAATGTATGTATATCGCAGAAAGTGATCTTAAGAGTTGTTGACCTCGGCAGAGGACGGTGTAGGTATATCTGTCGGGATTAATCCATTTATACGTGTCAATATGGATTTAGTGATTTCTAGATTTGATATAACCACATAAATTATTAAGCAAAAGCATTATAAAATCGGATAATCGAAAAAGATAGTAGACGGTCGAACTTTTCTAACGAATTGTAAGTGATCGTATTGCATTTCGTTGTGAAAATTTTTGGAATTTTTAGGGCAGCCCTTTAATAAGATCTAGTCAGAAAAGCTAACCCTTATTTCGTTGTGTACATTTTCTAAATCTTCCTTTTCCCATTTTTAATGACCACACGTCAAAGTAACTACGAAACAAACAGAAAACTGGTCGATGGTTGAACTTGTCTTCCCATTTCTTTAGTTTCCTCGCGCCTATGTTCTCTTAAAACCGTTTCGGCCGTATCACCCGTGTATTTAAGAGAAAGAGAAAGAGAAAGAGAAAGAGAAAGAGAAAGAGAAAGAGAAAGAGAGACAGAACTGGTACGATGGGTAGAATTTTGTGAGACAAAGAATTTCACACACGTCTCGTCTTCCGAAGCAACTTCGAAGGTACAAGGTCCCTGGATAAGCCGAAGCGTAACTCCAAGACAGGTTGCATCGGGATGTTATGGTAAACATACAGCGAAAGATCTCGCACCTAGGTGCGAGACCAGGCTCGAAGTTTGCCTGCGTAAACAGACGAGAGGACGGAGTTTATGTTTCTGTCTCAAATTCCTTACATGCAGGCGCATAACCCCTTCGAGCGATAATGCACCGTAACGTTTAACGACTTCGTCAAAGAGGTACCGGGTTCCTCGATACTGTTTGCACATCGTCTTTTTTAGAGGGCCACGGTCCAAAAGTTTGGCAAGACGATTATCGGACCGCCTATAAGCGTTTGCGTTTGTCCGGCACGTTAATATTCGTCCTTTTTCGAGATAGACAAAATATTCCTCTCTTAAAAGATCCGTTTGTGATCGAGCCAAGTCTAAATCACCGTTTTAAAGACTAACACATAAAACTTTATTATCCCTGGAATACCGTTTCCAACGACCTCATGGAATCACGCGTATGTATGTAAAACGTTGAGTTGTCATTTAAAATTGCATAAATATGATCGGCCTTCTCTTCGTTCCGACTCGCCGCTTAACATTGTACAAAGAGTATTCGCTTTTACTCGACAATCAATTCCCATCTCTATTAAAGCCATTATCACCGGTGTAATATGAATTATCTAAACAGTCTTGTTTCCTAAACAAGAGAAAATTATACGGACAAACTTATAAACGAACTTGATCACACCTAAAGAATCCTCTTTGGGTTGTAGCTTAGGTGATTATAATCTATGTATAAGGTTAACTTACCAAGGGAATTTAGACCATAACTGGCTTGATAGACGGCCTGCGACGGACTGCTGATCGGTAGTCCAGAATTACCAAGACCTAAGCTCGAGCCGAGGCTCCCTGTACTTTGCTGACCAAGTTGTCCTAAACTTTGGCCGAAACCACCCATTCCCATGCCTCCTTGTCCCAATTGTCCAAGACCTGTAAAACAAGCGGCTTTAATCGAACAGCCGCGTGACTCGTTTCAAAAAGGGCAACAACGAAGGGTTTGTCGATCAAGGAAACGAACGAGGAACGGCACATACGAATCGTCGGACAGCTGTAAAACCAACGGCACGTACGGAGGATAATTTAACCCGTCCAGCACAATGGACACACGAAATTAAATTAGAAGCAGAATACTGTCGAGACTTTGTCTACTGTCGCTAATTTAAGACAACGTGTCTGCCTCGTAACTGCGTGCGAAACGCCTGATAATGAGATGACACGACGAATTGAATATAATTAATGTAAAACCGGGCAATTTGTTGCCGGTAGATTTAATAATCTACCCGCGATCGCTTTTCCATCTTTCGTTTCCCACGGTTTTAACAGGGACACGAATTTAACACGATACTCTAAACCTTGATCGATCTTAATTTTAAAAACAGATGTGTTGTATTGATATATTCTATGTATCGATACATTCTATGGAGAACTTAATTCACTGAAATTAACCATCACCGAACTAACCTGTTCCCATTGTCCATCTTTCAGGGGGTCCACTGAACATTCCAGCACCGCAAAGGTCGGAACTCATCGGTCCAAAAGGAGGCAAGCCATGCGATGGCAGCAATGGACCTGGCGGGGAACGAAAAACTGGACCGCACTTCTTCCGTTTTTTCCACTTTGCTCGACGATTTTGAAACCACACCTGGAAACGCACAAACGCCATCAAACTTTATCCCAATCGTGGATGAAGATTCGAATTCCCGTTCTGTTCGATAGGACATTGATCCTGACAGTCGTAACAGGTAAGTGAAAAATCTTCCAATACCCGTAACTTTAATCTTACTATGCATATAACCTGTGAGTGAATCTGAAATCAAAACTAGAAATCAAAACCTACGATAGTTTCTGTATCCCGTCCATAATTATAAATTATATATTATAATTATAATTATAAATCATAAATATAAATACCTACGCACGATACGATTAAACTGGCAGTAGTCTTAGTATCGTATATATTCTCTTGGTGGACGATTCTTTCACGCTCGCGTGAAAGCAAGCCACGCAGTCGCAAGCCTGATTGATAGTCGTAACAAGAAACGTGACATTTTTTAACACCCGTAACACTGATCTCATCGTATAATTAAAGTCAATACAAAACTAGAACTAGAAATTAACAACTATTTATAGTTACTTGTTTTTCGTCCACCGATATAAATTCCTAACTATTTATACATATAAATTTGCCTCTCGCGATGCAATTAAATTGGCGTTCCGAATAGTATGTTCTTTTGGTGGGCCATTCTTTCACGATCGCGCGAAAGCAAATTCGAGGCAAGACGTTAAGATGTCCCTGGGCGTTACGACAATATCTTCGACCCCACGGCGAGTAGCTATTAGCCGACGTTATGAGCTGTTGATTCTGGCCACGTAGTGGCCCCCTAAGCTGCCAGGGTCCCGGGGACTTGATTTATTGATATCGCATGCAAAGCCCACCCCTGTGCTCTCCGATATACCCTCGTCCTACATCCCCACCCACTGCCCTGTTCCACGGACTACAGTCCCTTTCCTGGCACGGTAAAGCGCGCTATAGCCATCTCATATGTGCCCATAAATTAGTACTTTAGCATTAGAGTACGATGCGCGCTTGCGCCTCCGACGCACACGTAGCAACGCGTTACCTGCGGGAGCAACCGTGGCTGCTTCCGGGGGCAACAGAGAACGAAACAGCCAGCCAGTCCGAGGGGTGGAGACACCCTCTGCTAACATGTAGGGATTATACGAATCTAATTGGATATATGGGATTTACACGCTCCAGTGTACTCCAGGTATTGCCAGAAAGCGATCGCCGGATTTCTCCAACGAAGGCGGTTTATTATGAACCGCCAAGTTTCACGATAGAATGAAAACCGCTATCGTGTCGCGTTACTATAGCATGCTGAATTTGTGCGCGAATTTTTTATTACGTCGGTCTTATTCGGAAGACGCTGGAACAGTAAGATGCGTACTTATGCATGGTAAGCGAAGTAAGTAGGATTACGATGTTAAAAGTTTGAAAGATTCTGTAAAAGATTCGAGATGACACTCGACGATAGCGGATTTTATGGGAACATTTTTAACAGAGTATGATTTGTTTTATGTTTTCTTGCGATACGGTACTTTTCGATGTTTCGGATATTGCGTCGGGATATCTTGCTTCATTTGGCGGAGCTTAGGAACATCTGGCACGTCTGTTGCAACTCAAGGATGAATGCTCGTGACGAGAGAATAGCATTAGAGCCGGATGGGTGTTAAGTGCATTGGGATCGAATCGGTGTCTATAGACACCGCGTGCATTGGCGCGGCGTTTCACGATAATACTATCCATCGAAATCCAAGTCGTCACACATGACGATCGTCGGTAACATGCTACCGGTCCTTGTTTCGAATTGGCAAGACTTCGTTTCGCTACTCCCCTCTTGGCTGAAGGAATCGTCGCGAAGATTATGCAAAATCTGTTTCCCCCTTTGCTCGCCCTCGTTCGTCTTGTCGCGGCATTTCTCGCGGCATTCGTGGGTGTGGTTACGCCGATTTCACGGTACAACTACGCTAGAACTGCAGCTAAAAGCCCGTGGATAATTTGCTGTTACACGGCACGTGAGCATTGACGATACAAACTAAAAGAGGGAAAAAGCACAAGGGACTGTCGATGTATATATGCCGCATTATCACGGTCCCCCTTCCACCCCCTCTTTGCCTCCCCTTACGCATGGCTGATGCATCCTGCATATACGTGCGCCAGAACTTCCGTTAATTAACGCAGGTGAATGCTAATGACTCCTGTTACGAAATAACTGCACACAAAACGAGAGCTTTCGTCGACGATATTGGATGCTGAGCGCCGGACAATCACCAAACTAGTTGCTTGTGTCACCTAAATCGATTCAACTCTTTCGTTGTTCTCTGTCGTCAGAATTGCAACATTTTGTTTAATAATTTTCTCTTAAAGTGTTATGAATAGACATTTATGCAAATTCACGTTTTGTGTATGAAATTAAAAAAAATGAAACATAAATAAAGATTCGCTTCACTCTCAAGACATTTAGCCACGTATTTCACGTTCGACGCTTTGTATATTTTTGAATATCACGTGTACTCCATATGTTTCTGTATATCTGAATTTCGTATAAATGCACAAACATTCGCAGCATAGTTACGGAGTGAAAAACGTAATCCTTTTGCTTGAAAATGGCTAGAAACGATTTAGTTTCTTCTTCGGATCTATATTGGCACGTCATAGTTGCAATACTTTGTTCTATCATATATATCCTCTATTTAATTAACTTTGGAATATAGAGTAAATGTTAGCTTTTATTTCAATTTTATTCAATCATGATAAAACACTATCGTACCATTGTTAATAATCGTCATCGTCGAATCGTTCTACATTTATGTAAAGCATACCCATTTCGATGATCACGAATATCTATGAAATTGTGTTAATTACACATATATCACGATACTGGCCGCGCTATGACAGGAATGAAACTATCGTTCTCTATGACGACACGCGGACAAAGGTAGTTAGCGAGAATGTTCCCGCGCTAATTGCATACCTAGTATGATAGATCAGCGATCATTAAATTCACGTATCTTAAAAATCGTGCACTATCGCCATTAAACGACGTCAAACAGATGATATTATAGTTCTACTCGATGTACTACACAAGCCATAATATAATCACGGAATGGTTGTTGCTCAACTACCTGGAAATCTCGGCCCATAAACTTGGAATGTCGGTAAAAAAGAAATATTAGATCGGTGCATATGAAGTGTTGTTTCAATCGCTGGCAGCGATTTTCTTCAAAACATCATCATACATTTAACCAAAGAAATCACTTCTGCCTGGTCCACTGTACCGTTCCAAGAACTAAATGGTTGTACTGTCCCAAATTTAGAAGAAACGTCAATTGTCGGATTCAACAATTTTTAGAATGAGATTACTACAAATTTTCATTTAACGTTTCCTTCAAAATAATTCATACATCGAGAGATTGCCTAGACGGAATTTAGGAGATATATTTAATCCGCCATAAATGTTATATTTTTGTTTGCCACAACTATCCGATAACCGGAATTATTGTTATTATATTCCTGAAAATCTAAATTTATGCGGGAAAATCACATAAATATTCTGGATATGCATCGCGACCAGAGTTATGAGAATTTGATATTTTTATCATAAATCCGAGCAAATTACATCTTCTTCGACGTGGCTGAAACATCAGAGAAGTTTCGTGTACATCGATCTCGAGCTCAGCCTTTCAATCTCAACCTTACCTTGAAATTCCTTCAACGCATAAACTGAGAGACTTTATCTTTGATAGTTTAAAAATTATTTCCCTTATATAAAAATTCTCGAAATATTATTCTCCTTCGTACACGTACAAAGATGTTAACGAAGATTAAAGCGTATAGAAAGATATTTAACGAAGAAGTATAAGCAGCCGACTGTTAACACCGTCAGAAGTGCTGCGAATGGGTAAAGGGTCTCGGAAAGGCAACCGGATTGATCGAATCACAGAACACACCTTTCGATGACTAAGGTTGGCATCGACGGATGCCTTTCGTGGCCATAATACCTGAGCCCGAGACGGGCCGGCGGGTCAATTAGGAACATTGCTTTTTAAAAATTGATCAATCACCGCATCGTCGTTGCTGAGGCGCGTGCGCCGCGGCAGCTGTTCCCAGGAAACACCTGGAATCACGACGAGGGTGGAAACGAACACAAACGCTTTCGAATAATCAGCATCAGTCGCAATGATGACCGCCAGCCGACGTTCGAGCAAAACGCATAATCGAAAACGCTTACTAAAAACTCAATCACGTTTTCACGGACGCTAAGAAAATTTCTCTCATTTTTCGTTCCTATACTGTCCATCGTTTCGGAATTCAAAGTCCTCGATACATGATAGCATTATGTTCCATAAATATGGAGATTCATTAGGGCACCGCTATATGTAGTTAATTACGCGTTTTATCAAACGACATTTGCTTTTTCCCTATCGATGCCGGCTGAATTTACCCGACAATCCAGCCACCTATCCGGTTGACACTGAATTTGCATAAACGATTATCCCTGTTTGGGATTCATCGTATGCACGTGAACTCGCGGATGAAGCGATAAGTTGAAAGAAAAGTCGACTCTCGTAAATTTAGTCTTTAATAATACCAATATCAAGCTGTCAACCGATAAACAAGATTATTTAGTATATTGTGTATAGGTATATATATATATATATATATAAGTAGTCGGTGTATATATCGGAGCACGATTTTCTATTTCGACGCGTGGATTTCTCCGGCGCAATCGCGAATAGCTTAGTTCAACCCGAGGAAAGAGTTTTCGAGCTCTCGGGGGGGTTCTATGGCGAGGTGGCAAGAAGCAAGGTTTGGCGAGTTCAGGGGTGGCTTGAGGTTAGGGTGAGGTTTAGGAGGTGGCGAGAGGCGGCGAGACCTCGTAAAGGGGGTTTCAACGGACGCTGATATAAATTGAGCTTGCCATCAAGGCAAGCGGCGGGATCTGCCCAAGACCCTAAGATATATAGAAGTAGCTTTCAGCACGCCATTGAAGAATAGTTTGAGTCGCTTCGCGGAAAAATGGCTGGAATCGCCGCAAAACCGAGATAACGTTTCTCTTACGAGACTTTTCGGGATCCTGCGAGGGCTGAAGCGTTTCTACGATGAAAACTTAATTTATCACCCGTCATTCTCTAGTCCCTCGACGATGAATCTTTTCCACTCGATCGTAATAAGACGAATATCGTGAAATTTCGGGCTTTGTCGCGCGCGCCAAGTAGAAACGGACAATCACTGATCGGACAGTCTTCGATACGTCAAATTTCGAATGACGTTGCTATTTTCGAAACTGGATCGATGCCTTACTGTCGACGGTTTAGACACGGCGAAATTAATCAAAGCATTGGAAGTCAAACCGGCAATTACAAAATGACAATGAATAACCGAAAATTTTCTATATATATGGTATTCGTTCCAGAGTTGGTCGCGACATTTGAATATTCGATCGATGTTCTTGTTTTTTTCGTTCTCGAGATTAAAAATCGTAAAATAGTTACATGTGGTTAATATTGAATTTCAATTTCAATCAATGTTCCACTAATATTTTCCAACAGTTTACGAATACGATTTGTTCGTTCGATCGTTGTCAGCAGCTACGATCTCGTTGTTAATTCGCTTAATTTAAAAAGAAAATTCTATATATTATATACGTAAGAAGGAAAGAAAGAAAGAAAGAAAGAGAGAGAGAGAGAGAGAGAAAGAAAGAAAGAAAGGGGAAAAAATGGGATCCAGCCTGATGGTGGAAGCGACTAATATTTAATGAAAATAAATACTACATAAGTTGGCACGATGCGAGCCTGATTGATGACGGTGGTCGGGCTCCTGTCCGAGGGTGGCAAGACGCATTACCCAGACCGCCTACTGTTTCATGTTGCGTTACGTCGTCAGGAGGGACATTTTCGTTGCGCCATTAGTGGATCGTCGTGATCTAACGTCACGACGGAATTAAAATTCGAGAATCACCCGCAAACTCGAGCAACGTCAATTCTAAGTATTTCTCCCTATACATCTTTGGAATTTAGTTAACATACTAGGAATAAAATAAAATTCTGTTATATCGTTGTATTTATTTATACGAACTTTCGGGCGCACTTCTCTCGGCCAGTTTCGAGATACCGGTAGTAAGGTTAAAGTAAAGAGATGCACATTGTTCCTCGTAGTGCGGGTAACCTCATAAAGGTTGCGGAACTACCGATAAAACGCATACTCGCAGCTCTCGCAGACACGGTGAACCGTAAACTTGATCCATTTATACTTTATTATTATTTCACGGATGCAATATAGTTACCTTAGGATGCCTGTCATGAAATTAGCCCGAATTGCTCGTGGAATTGGATTTATCCTTTGAAGTAAGTGCGCTCGCAAGAATCTATATGCCGTTATACTTGCACCGGTGAACGATCTATCAATTGCGCCGTATGGAATCGCAGTGTTTCAAACAGATCCTCTATTTACTAGCATAGACGCGTTCCAAAGCTATTTGTCAATATACTGTTCATTAAATTTCAATTCTCCGAACATAATATTCATCGTGTTACATAATTACAGAGTGCATATGTAATTATGTCACAAACGGGTTATACACGCTACTGTATCATAAAGTTGTGAATCTAGTGACGAAAGGCTAGATAGAACCGGTTAACTTTAATTCGACAATAAGCCCAGACATATAAATCATTTTCTGTAATATCAATCCCGCCATGCCGCCAGCTTACCTTCGGTCCACTTCGGTCCGTCCACTAGTATTCGTTATTATCTGAATTGTTGAAAAATTTCACAAGCTCCTCGATTGACCTAATTAAAATTGATCTGCCCTTGATTAAGGGATAATAATTCAATTAGGAAGCTAAAGAACGTAAGATTGTTGGAGAAACTCTTGCTAAAATCACATCGATGGTTCGCTAGTTTTGAACCGATGCGCATCTTGCATGGCTGAAAGTTAAGCGCGAAGATCGGGACTTGGAGGGGCGACGATCGGTTTCACCCTAGCAGGCCGTGTATTTTCGCGGGTGTGAAATTATTCAGGACCGGTAGACGTCATAACAAAATGGGCGTTAGATGATGCTCCCTAGGGTCATTGCTGCGACATAGTTTATCCATTGAGAACCCCAATTCTCCTCCATACCTAGCCGCCGCATATGTACACGGGGATGCTTTTCTCTCCGCGTGTTCGTACGAGTTGATTCGCTTGTGTGCGCGTTTACAGCCGTGTGCGTTCACTACCCAGCGTGATATTTTTCGGCCGGCGACACGTAAGAGCTAATATCGCGGTCTATGCATATTTATACGGCATTAAAAATCACCCCTCCCTTAAAATGCATAGGCTGCTGCATAGCAGACGCGTTGAATCTTCGCCGAGTCGCGTAGGCTGAAGCGTTTGTCACGTTGGGGGTTGCTACTAGACGTCATCTCGCGCTCTTTGAACTTTTACTATTTCATCGGGACATTTCCACGAATGTTGCTCACGGTTATGCTTTCTATTTTGTTACCTTGGCGGTGAGATAGCGGCAGTAATGCTGATATTATGGCAGAGCGCGTGCGTAGATTGAAGTTGTAATTGTTAATGTTGGACAATTAATGTTGTACAGGATTTTCATACGAATGGTAAACTTAAACAGACGACTATATTTTCTTATTTACCTAAAAAGAGACTTACTACGGTCTATATTCTGGTCCATACTTTTATCACAGGGGGATACGTCTATGCCATTATTTAGCAATATATTTAAAGATGTTTCGAAACGCGAACATTTTTCACGTTTAATATTAGACTAATGTTAGACTAATGCCTGTTGTCCCAGTGTATTCTTATTCCAGCAGGACGTTGATTTATTTTCCGGACACGTCTCGCCGCCGGGGCGTATTCGATATTCGTTCGATGACGTTCATACGTTACAGACGGGCCAGAAACAATGTGGCAGTGATTTAACACGGGACAGAACCGTGATCGAGAGTGATTCGCGATGCGGCGAAACTTGACGCGCGCATGTTTGATGCGCCATCGTAAAACACTCGATTGCCGCGTACACGTGTCTGGTTATACGCTGGACGCATCCAGGTAAATGATCAGTGATAGTTTACGGGCGGAAATTTTGCAGATGGAAATTGCATATCGATCATACCTGCTGGCTTTCGATACTCGATTCAATGGCCGCCAATGCGAGGCCATAATTCCATATTGCCCTTTTGCGTATTTTTTTCTTTTTCGAATAATCCTTCTCCCTCAACACGTGTCACGTGATATTAATCGAACGACGATGATTGAACATTTTTATTCGTTGAATTAGGTTTATCGTTTAAATTCGAATCGCTAGCGCGAATCGTAAATTTCGTCGGTATAAATCGAAGAAAGTTCAGTCTCAAGCGTCGCAAGCTTTCCGCTGCTGCGAGTGTACATTGAAACCATTTCCCATTTCTCAGGACAAGACAATAACGAACTACATTTACCCTCGGTGCAGTCACTTGTTTGTCCCAAAGGATGGTCGAATGACACCGCCATTCGTCCACCTCCCGTGGGATACTTTGAAAGCAATACCCAACATCCGCCACCATAGACCGTCTCTCGCAACGGCATATGTGACTTTTAGCCGGCGTAGACACAGATTCAAACTTCGATCATTTCCCGAAATTAATTAGGCCACGCAAGTTCATAGTCAAATTCATTATCCGTTAGTTGAATTTATTTTTCAGTCAGTGTGATCGAAGATCCGAGCGAGTCGAAATATAATATTCAAACGTGATCCGCAGATGGATCGTATTAATGAAAATACATCTGCAGAGACGTTCGCGTCATAACGTTGAAATTCTATTTATTATTTTGTTGAATAATGGAAGAGATAACTGTTCAAACTTTAAGTATTCAAGTATAACCTATGATTGGGAAATATTAAGAAAAATACATCTGTAGAAACGTTTACGTCATAATCGTTGGCGTCCGATTCGTTAAATATTGTCCGAATCGTAAGAAACAATCGTCGGAAATTTTTAAAAGCAATTTCAAAATCGATAAAAATCGATTCGCGGCAGATAATTTCTATCAAAGGGATGCATCAGAAAGAAAAAGCAAACCTCCGGGAACAAAGTCGTAAGTTCAGGTCCGTAAATCTGGAAGTTGTATTCGTTCGTAGCATTAAAAAGCACGATAAAGACGTTTAAATACTTTTTCGGGAGATACGGACAGGTAGCGGACAACGAAAGGGCGGAAAACGAGCGATCGGCATAATGGGAGATGGTTCAGCGACAACAATTCGCCGCTCAGATCCCCGTTTACTTCCTTTTCTTTCTTTTTCTTTTTTTTTTTTCCTTTTCTGTTCTTCGTACTTTTTGTCGCGAAGCTTTCGTACAGGTTGTGGCTATCGACGGAAGATCGTGTCCCATAAAATTTCTGAGCAGTAGTAATCGAAAGGACCCTTCAGCCTAGAAACGGGCAGTTACCTGAGGCAGTTAAGTTAAATGCCTGTTAGCAGACGTTAACTGCTCGCCGCTATGGGTTCTATTCCGTGGACGATTGCAATTTTAATCGCCTCTTCATTATGATTAAATTTAAATCGGCTGTGTGCAGGTCTAATAAAGCTCGTTCCGCGGTTGCCGCTCTGGAAACAGAAAATGTCTCCTGGGCGGATTAAAATACGCGTAATTAAAACCGTAAAGCGCCAATACGTGTCCCCGAAAATAGACTGTCGGCTTCGCGATAAATGTCTGGCTGAAAAAAGCTTTTTGTCTGAACGTGGGCACACGTGTGCGCGCGCGTATACGATCACGTACGGGTTGGCGGACATGTTCATCGCTGCACCGCCGGAATGATTGAGCTTTATTTGAAGCATCGAGATCGGTTAATTAATATTCTAGAGATGATTGACGGTAAGGAACGGTGCGTTTGTGTATACGTTTCTAAAATCATGTAACGAAACGCGAGAGCTGGAACGATACGAGCGTGTAAGCGAACGAGCGCGCGCACACACAAAAAGAGCCATTGACCCCTGGTCACGAACAGAGGGTTTCGAGAAGGGATGAAAAAAAGCCCTTGGACGTTCCCCGCAGATGGCATTTTTCGCGCATCCACGAGAGCTGTGAAATTATTTATAGCCGTCGAATCGCCGTTTTGCAACGAATAATTTTCGAATATCGTCCAACCTTTGCTCGACGATGCGGCATTTTTCCCTGGACATCCGCGTAATGCGTATGTCGCGCGCCAACGCACTCCACGATTTTATTATTTCCAATATAATATTGGCAGGATCGGAGAATAGGTTGGTGGATCGACCGCGACAGACAATGGTTCGCGAGAAACGAAAATCGTAGGACGAATCAAGAGAGGGAGACTATTGAGTATTTCCTTCCTCCGCTTCTACGTTCATTTCTTTCTATCTGGTTGCGTTTCGTTTTCCATATGGGAATATAGAAAATGTCATTGGTAGGGCGTAGAGGATCAATCGACGCAAACAGCGAACGAACAGAGCGCGATAAATAAGCAAAGTGAATGAAAGAAAGGACAAATAAAGGGTGTATTTATATTTTATTTGAAATAATAAAAGTCGATCTAATGTATAATTCATTACATTCATTACTACCAATTAAACCAAGTGAAAGGTCGGTAGAGGGGCGCGTGCATTTTTTAACGATAAAGTTGGCGGCTTTTGATTATTTTATTGCTGCTGATTGAGACGGATTTTCATACGAACTGGCCCCGATTTCATTAAATTTCTGATTATCACGATAAAAATTGCATCGCCGATGTTTATCTCAGACAGGCACCGGTCGCTTGACCGTGGTCACGCTAAACGAGTGCCACAATTGAAAACGTTATTATATTAACGGCTAATTGAATGCATCGCATAATTCTGGGGATTGGCTACGTGATGCCGCATCGAAGTAATTGTTGATTGTAAAGCAGTTCCGACGAATGCGTTATCGTGCAAGCAATGTAATAGTTGTTAATTAACAGCAATTAGAGACGAAACGGCAATTACATCTCTTTTCAAGTAGTAATAAATTACAACAGATCGATAAATCGTAATATTTCATTACACTATTTCAAGTATTTTGTTGGTAATTAGAAAACTCCTCCTCGCTCGCGCTCTTCCTCCGCCAACGCTATCATCGCATTAAAACCGGTCGTTGGTTAATTTTTAGCTGCATCCAACGCCGTTCCCCTGATCCATTCCGTAGCCTCGCGACTACGCGTTCGTGTTCCGACTCTGTTTCGCTCGATTAAAAAGTCCCGATTGTTCGCGCAGGAAATTCTGCAAACTTCATAAGCGAGGTATACTTTCGGCGATTCTTGGTATCGCCAATTACCTGGTTAAGAACATAATTTAATAGCGTTCCACCATTCTCGCGCCAATTGTTTGATTCGCTATCGTTCTTTTCCCTCTCCTTTTTTTTTTTTTTTTACGGTGAATGGAACATTTCTTCGTTATACGAAACGAGTACGTGTATTTTGTGAAATTTTTGATAGTTCTACTTGTAAAGCGTTTCTTCCTCTTTCCAATTGGTCAGAAGTAATCTTGCCCGGTTAGAGGGTAAAAAGACTGGCTCCTTTTCTTTCGTATTATCGCAATATCGAATATTCACGGTTTTTCTGCCTTACTTTGTTCATAAACTGTTACCAGCTGTTTCTAGCGATAATCGATAAGATCTTTATACGACTCGAGTAGAAATAAATCCACCGAGGTTAATCGTTTGATTTTCGAACAAGCACGCAGTAATTACGTGTTTCTATATTAAAAAATATGAAAAAATTCTGACAATGGAGTTGATCGGTTTAATTCTGTCAGTGATGCGAGTCACTTATATCGCCACACGTAAAAGCTGTTACGGCTCTAAAAATGTCTTGGCTTTAAAATTGGAGAGACGATTACAACAATCGTTCTATCGAATTCTCTTGTATCCAAGAAAATTCGAGGCAACTGTTATCGCAAATAAATAGTAACAATTCTGCTAAAAGTATACAGATTTGGAACTGAAAAGTGTCAATGCTGTAAACAGGAAACCAAATATTTACCGTTCTCTCGCGAAACAGACATAGAATCACGATTAATGGAAAAGCATTTCGCATTTAAAGGAATAAAATGCGAAAACACTAATAGGTAATGAATCGTAGCGAGTGCGTCGCACCTCGCGATGCACAGGGTGCAAAAGAGCCACGTGTGCACGCGGCACACTCCGCGATGTATCCACGGGGGTGGCCCAGCCCTCGTAAAAATGTTGAACGGCGGTCCGCCATGGCGAGTCAAGAAATCTTTGATAGCGACGCTCGATAGTATAGCGACGCTGGGCGCCGGCGCCTTTCCCTAGCAGCCCCATTGGTGCCTGAGGCCCTCTCCACACGAGAGCCCGCCGCCGGGTTTCCTTGGAAACGCTTCGTTCGCTCTGATGTCTACCCTCGCCCATGGAAAACCTCTTTCAATTAGGCAGCCAGCAACCCCGAGCACCGACCGTCGGATCACCCTCTCTCTTTTTCCCTCTTTTTCCCTCTTTTTCCCTCTTTTTCCCTCCTTTTTCCCTCTTTCTCTCTCCTTTCCCCTCTTCTCACCGGCTTGTCCACGGTACTTCTCCAACGCGTATCTACCTGCGTCTCGAGCTATAGCTTTGCGACGAGTTCTCGTTCGCATCGACGACTCCCCCCCCTCCCCACGATTCGTCGTCCGTTTAGTGATTTCCTTCGTTCTTTAATAATTATACTGGATGTTCGAGGCTCGCAGACTCGACAATAGCAAGTTACGTTACGCTTGAAAGCATCGTGACGTTTCTCGAGTGGAGGGATGACGAAGAATATAGAGAGAAGACGTTCGAGCAAGAACGAAAGAAATTCTAGGGGATATATTACGCGATCGGTTGATCCGATAGAGAGGGGGGGGGGGTGGTGAACGTTTGTCTGTGGAACGAAGAGAATTAGTAGACGAAAATAATCTGTGGATTTAAACGATCCGAACTGTCGTCGTGTATATTTGGAGCACGTCGATCGTGGTGTCATGGAACCGCGATATTAACGTTCGCAATAACCGCGAACGAATTTCCTGATAACCATCGTATGAAAAATATCAAGACTCCGGTAGGAGTGTCGCACACATGCCGTTTTCCACATGCATGTGGACACGGGAAAAAGAAGACGAGCAAAAACTGTTTGATATGCAGCACGGCGCCCGGCTTGACTGACGCTTCCGAGTTGCGAATAAAATTTTCATGAATTTCTATTAGCTTCGTTTTTCTAGACGTGCCCCGGAGACTTAAAAAAGCTGCAGCCAGTTGTTGGCTGAGAGGGAAGAGCGCGAACCATATCTCGTTGGCGAAGACTCGAGTATCGGTTTTATCAATTTTCGCTTTAATGCTTCGGTCCACGCTTCATTCTTTAATAACGATCATAAATTTCCTCCAGATTCATTGTCCTTTATCTGACTTTTAAATACTTTCCATGTTCTTAAATATCTCATTAACGCAACAGATACCTTGCTTATATATGTACAAGGGACTCGTTATTCTCTCACAATGGAATAGAATATTTAGATCCTCTGGTTACATCACTAGGACCCTTTTTGAATATTCTTCTGGATAAGTTAAATAAATACGAGTAAATTTGAATGGTATTTAATAATGATTGAAATTTCGGTAACGTCATCTCTTGTGCAATTTCTCGCGGTTGTTCCAATGATCTTTGAATTTAGCGTACGCACAGAGGTACGGAAAGTTTCGAGAAAGTTTTGCGGTTACCCCACAGCAAGTCCAAGTCCACCAAAATTCGAGACCCCGTAGGGTGAAGGCTTAACGCTACTCCAAGTTTCAGTTTAATCCGAAAAGCCGCGGTAGGCCAGCGAAATTGATTTTGAGACACTCGCGGTACCACCTAGTTATGCCTATTAAACGTGTCTCTTGTTGTTCAAACAACGACATAGAATCAAGCAACCGGCATTCCTGGTTGAAATATTACGGGAAATTGTTGGGAAAGAATTTCATTGCGCTTAATTCGTCACCCTCGGCTGTTTTCTCAGAATTATTCGAGCATTTGATCAAAAGTGAAAATATTGTCTGAAGCATTTTTTCAGCAGAGATTTATATCGTCAAACTGTAAGGATTTGCAAAGCTTACTTGTACTCGACTTTCCGTGAGGCCAATTTTCACAGCTATCTCCTCCCTGAGGAAGATGTCCGGGTAGTGTGTTCGATTGAAACACCTTTCCAGTTCGTTCAGTTGGGCCGGTGTAAATCTCGTTCGGTGCCGTTTCTGCTTGGCAGGTTTGTCATCACCTTGTCCAATCGCAGCCGCGTTCCCTACGGTAGGAAATAAATTTTTCAATCTGTTCGATTCAATCAAACTTATCTGCCTTCGTTTAATTATGAATAATTCGACTAAATTAAAGTGTACCGATCAGGAATCCGTGAAATTGAGAGAGTTAGAAGAACCGACGCTAAAGGTAGTGGAGTGAACATAACGATCAATTTGTAATTTTATAATAGAAATGGTATAGGCTTTCGTTGCACCTTGGCGAATTTGAATGATCATTTGTAAAATATACGAATAAAATCTTGTTCCTCTTCTTGCGTTATACACCTTCACATTTTGATTTTTTGGGGCAATATCACTCCGTTTAAATATGGACTGCGTTTATTTAAACGAAATGTTGGTCAGTGTCTGATTAAATAAACTTCTACTTTATTGTTGAATCCATTTTATATGAATGAGAACTTCTATTATATGATCTTTCAATAAAATCGCTAAAGTCTTGTTACATGAATTCTAATTATATAAATTTGTCCCTTGAGAAGCTCAAACAAATGAAATTTCTATCGTACAAGTTAGTCGTCCACTGTTAACAAGAATCATTTAAAATTTTAAATTATCATCAGCATAATCCTTCTCCTCCGGACTTATTGTTTCGAATCCTTCAGCCTGACAGTGGCTTCGCCGATTTCGATACAATCTTCCATTTGTTTCGCGCCAACTGTACCGTCGATAAGCTTGCACGCGAGAAAGCGAAATTTAGAATTTATTCAACAGCGAAACGGTATCAGGGCTTGGCCGTCGACGAAGAATAAAAAGAATGAAAGAGAGAAAAATAAACGAAAGACGGGTATACACATTCGAACACGGTAAAACGCTTACCCGTGCCAGGCATCGTCATGATTAATTCCTGATGAAGCGTGAGACCACTGCCGGCAGACAATCCGGTGCCCAAATTCACTCCCAGCACGCCGTCCAACTTCTCGTGCCTCTTCAGGTCCTGCGCATGAAGATCCTTCGCTCCTGCGAACGCGAAACGCGAAAAAAACGAGCCATTACAGTTTTCTGTTACTCCGCGGCCGCCACCGGCCCCTCGTCGTGCTCACTCCCTTTTCTGCTCTATGTAGTTTAAATTTGTATAGGAGCAGAAGCTGAGTGGCCGATGGGGAGGGGAGCACCGACCACTTAGCACGAAGGTGCGAGAATCGTCACCGGCCTCTGGCTTCTAGGCGAGCAAACACATACATCGGGATCTGCCATCGTACACGGACACGTGTTCGCGCGCGCTGACACTCACAGCTACGTGGTCGTAGGAAATTTCTAGAATGCGTGGGTGGAGAACGACTGAAACACCCGCACAGGGGACACGGTGATTGCGCGGCCATCGCGCGTCGTTGTGCTTTGTCAAACCTGATTACGTAATCAACTAAACTAGTTCCTAACCTCCAAGAGGCTGATCTAGGGATTTTTTCCAGAGTATAAATAAACAATGGTGTAAGCGACGAGCTCGAGGAACAACGGAGAGCAAGTGGAAAAATCGTGTTCGGTACAGCAAGTTGAAATTTAGACGGTGCATAAGGGGTGAGTGTGACGAGAATGACGTACTTAAAAATTGTTCAGCTTTGAGATTATCCCTATCTGCAAAATTAATCGTAAAAGCAAAGTATTTTTCTTTGTTGGAAGTGTGACAATCTTGTTCAAATAGAGCATTATATTATATTATGCAATCTCAAAGAAGATCGTTTTAATTATCTTTCAATAGCAAGCAAATATATCACCGTATATATTTGATATGATATCAGATTCGATATTATGACATCGCCAGTATCAAGATTCTACGACAAGGTTATTCTCATTATTAATATAGTTTGAATAGTTTGTCATTTTCTACTTTAACGTTTCCTACCCTGCTTTTTTTTAGTTATCTTCCAGCAAACCAACGATGTTAAATAGGCAGTGGAACATTAAATTTTAAACATTCATCAGATCTAAGAACGCTATTGGATAACAACGAAAGAATTATTAACTAGAACTAGATTCTCTCCGTTGGAAAGTAGATTTATAGAAATCAAGAATTTATTTCCTGGAATATTATGCTTGCAATAATGTGGGGCACATTATATACAAAATTGATTATAAAATTTTCCTGAATATCCTGTCATTTCTCAAATCACCGTATGGTAAGTCGCCTGCATTAGGATCATCGTCGCAGTTAGTAACATTCCTCTCGATATCACAGATGCTGTTAATTAAGCGTCGGATCGTACATCAAACGTTATTAAGTCACACGCGTTGCACTGGAACGATAATATAGTAACCAAGGAATTTTATTGGTTTCATAAACACGCTGACCGGCCCGGCAGTTTTGCATCGATATTTTATAATCCGGTCAGCTAATAGTGATTCATACGGCGCGTTTGGGCCGGCTTGTATCCAAAATGCTTAATGCGACTGTACAAGCATAATAAACGTTAAATAGTCTGGAATTTGAACTGGCGTTGGAAACATCGCGGCAATAGTTGGAAGATTTCGATCGAACCGCATATTTTCGCGAGAGATCGAACAATCGTCGCGCTTTTTACCAGGTTATGCAAATCTCAGGCGCAAAATCCAATCGTTTTTATCGGACCGATATCTCATGCATCGTGTACGCGTGTTAATGTAATTTGTATATCTGATGAATATTGACTGCAAAATGTTTCACTGACGATAACTGTGAATCGTCCGCCATTACTTTGGAAATTTCTCGCGTTCCATCGTGCACATTATTCGCGATAGAACTATCTCCAAAGTTTTATTTTCTTTCTATTTTTCACTTTGTTTTTCGTTAAGTTATAGGTCATGTAGACGACAAATCACTTTAACATAGAAAGGAAGGAAGAAGAAGTGGGAAGAGGGAAGTGATGAAAAATCCGATAAGATTCGAAAATTAGATTCATGAAAATACACCATGCTCGACGCGTGTGAATTATAAATGATCGAAAAAGTTGGAGCAGTCAACGAATCGAAAGGATCATAAAACAGCGGAAGAAATCTCGAGGTGTGGAGGAGCATGGTTCGGAGAAAGGGCACGATCCTCGGCGACCACCAGCGTGCAGCAACCGTTTACTCAATGGGAACTCCGTATGAATGAACTTTATGACTGTTCTTTATTTTCGTTTTATTTTTATGGATCTTGATGATTTTATTTCGATTTTACTGGTTGAGACCCGGTATTTACGAGCACCGTCGCTCTCGTCCATCCAAAATTCGGTAGGTTCCTTTGATCTCTTCATCGTGGATTTTTGTTTCAGCGAAAAGAGTGGTGAAGAGAGATGAAGAGAGAGAGAGAGAGAGAGAGAGAGAGAGAGAGACAACGACGACGACGGATGAAAAAGGCAGGAGAAAGAGAGAACGCCGATACTGGATTCTTCCATGAATTTTCCAACAATTTTGTGCCGCAGCTGCGAAGCTTGCACTAAAAAAGAGCGCGTTGAATTGAATTGTCACTATGTGATCCGCGCCATGACCCGTGTAATTTAATTCGTCTCGATCAAGATCAATTTGAATCGGCGACAAAAAAAAAAACGTATTTTATATAAAGAATGAAACAGTATGTGTCGCAAAAGTCGCGAACCGTTCGTCCTTTGGTACGCAATATCATAAACGAGAGTTTCGATTCTTTGAAATTTATATGGTATTTAAAACAAAAAATAAAAAGCGGCAAATAAATATTAAATCCATACGGGAGTTAGGAAATTCAATTCGCTTAATTGGTCGAGGCGAGTTTTGATAAAAATTGGCAAACAAGATATGATTAGTGCGAAAGTGCCGCTTGGCGAGGATTAGTGCTGCAACCTTTTGTTTGCTTCGCAACCGTTCGCCTCTCATTAACGCTAAGAATCATTGTTTAATCCTATTCTATCTGTTCGGATTATCGGATTATTTAATCGAATTAAAAGGACGGCACCCTAAGACAACGAAACCACTTGCCTATGGTTATTTTCCATTTATATCAGGTTGTCCGAAAAGCTCCTTTCGTTTTATAAGGAAATAATAGACGCGCAATGTTTTTCGTTTTATAGTAGTTTATTGAATTACGCGCGAACATAGTAATAGAGATATGACGAAATAGATCGTACCTAATTCGATAAAAATAATATAAAACAGGAATTGTTGTTCATCTATTATCATCTTACGAAACAAAAGAAACTTCTCGGACAACCTAATGTACATTTTACTTTTTCTTTTAAGCGTCGTATTTCTTAATTTACTTTCTCATTGACAAATCAGGAAAAGGAAACAATGAGTCTCGATACTGCAACACGTCGTAGCAATGATATTTTGCATGCACTAATGATAGTTTAAAAAGTTGATGATTGACAGTATAATCCTCTTCAACGTTCGATTAATAAATTTATAAATCGCATTACTCGATCCACTAATATTCATTTAGACATGGAAATATTGATATTAATGCGTCGATGTAATGTTTAAACGAGATTAACGCTTTCAATGAAGTTGTTTCATCGTCGTCGCGTTTCCGTGAAAAAAGAATGTCACGATTTAAAAAAAAAAAAAAAAAAAAAAAACAAAAACTAGGCAGGAGAAATATTTTGCGACTCATGTTAAAAATATTGGATATCTTCAGTGGAAGAAATTTGTACGTGTTGATAAATGAATCTAAGACGAAGGAGGTTATACGTGGCGGCAAAAATCGACAGTTAATTGTTCTTTAACCGAACCGACACGTCGTGCTTTTGCTCGGTTTCTACCACCAGTCCCAACTCTAAATCGTTCCTTAACTTCCCGCCTAATGTAATCAGCGTTGAAGTAATTAAGGTCATCAAACTCGAGAAGCGGTTTCCTTGGGCGGGAGAGAAGCGAACAGGCGTCCGCCACGTGTTATCGAATCAAAGTTTTCCTTTTTATCGTTCGACCAACTTTTCCCTTCTGTTTCGCGTGTGTACCGCGACTTTCGACAGGGAAAACCGAGAGTGACTATGGCGTTTGATGCACGCGACGTATAATTTCTGCATGATCGTTGATGGGGATGAATGGGAATGGCGATTGTATTTCGTCGATCTTTCGGATTTTCTGCAAAAATTTTTTACAAAATCTGAGAGCTTTATATAAAAATACAAACGTTGACTGATGTTCGAACCATTAGAAATGGAATAGAATATGCAGAAATTTTTCATCCCGATCCCAGATTTTTTACGTCATACGACGTATCTGGCAGGAACGAAAAGATTTGATAACATATTCGAATGGCGCCGAGCGAAGTGTTTTGCATAACTCGCATCTATTTTCTTACTAATTATTACTACGATTACTAAAATAAATTAATTTCAGTAGGAAATATTTCTTGTAAGGAGGCATGTTGACCAATTATTGACGAAGATTATAAGATATAGATTGCTAAAATATTCAGATTATATCTTCTTAATTGACATTGGATATTTCGCATATACGTAGCTATAGAGGAACGCGCACCGTCGGACAGAGCTTTCTCAGAGCGTAGCTTGACGTTCCACAATAAAAATAAACAATCCAATGAATATATTATTGTTCATGAATTTTATGAATATTTTATATTATAACGCGGATAGTTAAGGTAACGAATAAAATATAATTCGCAAGTATAATTGCTTAAATGTGTCAGCGATTGTACGTTTCGGGACGCTCGGTATCAGAAGCGTGGAATTGCTTATTTTTTTAACAGATTTTTAGTGGTTAGTATTATATGAATCGTTCTTTCATAATTAACAACCCTTTAAACGTAAATGGCGGTATTATTTTTGACATTTCCATGTTTTCGGCTAATGTTACTTTTTAAACGTTAATAGAAGGAGATTTTTATGCAAGGAAAATAATCGAGAGTTATAAAGTCTTAATTTCAATCTTTTAAGTTCAAATATGTTTTATGCGAAAAGAATAATGTTTTAGAATATCGTTTTTAACCTACTTAGATATTACAATTTTTCCCAATTCTTCGATAAATGGAATTCAGTCGAGCAATTCTTTTCCACGGATAAGTTATCGAATACAACGAAACTAATGCAATTAAGAATCAAAGTTTCCAAAGCCGTTCGTTGCTCGCCGTCGTTACTTTCAAAACCACTCGACGTTTCGGTACGACAAAAATATTCTGCTTCGACGCTTTTAGAGTACACGTTTAAAGGACAGAAAAGAAAAAGTAATTTTCTCACCTGTCACCACAGATCGTCGTCCTGGCAAATAGAATATTTAATAACCGAGAAGGACGTGTACACGTGAAGCAATTGAAAATCTTTGATCCTCCACGTTTCATGGCAAGGACCAGGACAAAATATCATCCTAAGCTCGATTACACATAACTCGAGCAATTAAACACACGAGTCGAGCAATGTCATACCCTTTCTTAGGAATAAAAAAAAGCGAAAGATGGCCAAACCAATCTCAACCCTTGCACAGCACAAAGGACGTTATTCCCCACTTTTCACAATGAAACCACAAAACAACGAAACGAGAAAGTGATTTCAGCGGACCCTCAGACATCTCTACTTAGCGTTATCCTTCAACTAAGCATCCTGGAAATTTGTGGAACTTCACAGAATCGATTTCGAAAGCTATTGTACGTGTAATCGCGCGAAAGAAAGTTCGCCGCGTAAAAGTTGCTCGAAAAATACTCCAAGAGCGACAGCACACGGGACTCGTCGAGGAATAAAGAAACTGTTTGATCGCGCCTCTCTGTCATTACTTACCGGGAATACCGTGTACCGAACCGCCGGCGGAGATGTTGTTGAGCATGCCGCTCCCAGGGAGTGCAACTCCCGACACAGATAGGACGGGGTTACAGAAAATCCGCGTGTCACCGCGAGCCACCCTCGAAAGTTCCGTGCTACGAAACAGTATGTACAACCAAAGGATATTGCGAATATTTCTCGTGGATAGAACGCGACAGGATGCGGTATACACGACGAGACGTGTTCGTGAAACGGCCCGTGCCCCAGCAAGGCAAACAGCGGACTGCCTAGCTGCCATATCCGAGCTCCCCCACCGCCGAGGATAGCCGTGGATGTCCCTCTCTCTGTCGCGCGAAACACCCTTTTGCGGGCCTCTTCCTCTCGCCCGTTGCACGCGCCAGATCGTTCTCACTCCTGTACCCGGCTTGTGGGCGTGATATTAAATCGCTGCCGTGCTTCAGACTCGCCGCCGCCGCCAGGAACGTACTTAGTCGAAAGGAGAACCTGCAAACGATACATACACCTGAATGAAACAGCGTTTCGAACTTGGCAAATGTTTGACGATGATGTGAGAAGTTTGGCGATTTAAAGTAATTAAGAATGCCACGTTCTCGGATGTGAAACTGGGGTCTTGGCAGGAAAGATGGCTTGCTGGAGGAAAACAACTGACGATTGGTTGCGCGAACGATAGTACTTGGCGTTTATGATCAAGATTGGAAGGTACTTTCGATACTTTCCGTCTATTGGACGTTTAATCTGTAACATCGTTGATTAGGCTTGTCGAAGAGGCTAAAAGTTGTGAAAACAGGGGTCTACATCGAGGGTTCATGGAGACGGGCGAAGGATCGGTGAAGCGGTCCAATGAGATCGGCGTACTTCCGGTAGCGCTTTATGGGAAACGTTACGCGACTGGAGAACCGATAGAGACAGATTGGCAGGACAGAAAGCGCGGAAGAAGAATATATAAGAAAAGATAGAGCGATATCAAACGACGACGAGGAAGAAGAAGAAGAAGAAGAAGAAGAAGAAGAAGAAGAAGAAGGCGTAGGAAAAAAAGAAGAGTGTATACGCGAACGAACGAAGTCTCGCGGATGAAGAGGGGGATGCAGGAAAAGAGTAAAAATGGAGAAAAAAAAGAAAAAGGACGGAAGGAAATCGAGAAGCGGTAGTGGCAGAGTTTTGCTCACGGACTACGGTGGTTGGCGGGGCTGTCCATATCCGAGGTAAACTCTATCCAGGTTACCGTAGTCTAGCTGTCTCTGTTTTGCGGTAGGCGGTAACCGCCACGGACGCAGCTCCAATGAGCGAGTAGCCCGCCCTCTGGATGCCCCACTAGCTTACCCTCTGCTGGAGATTTATTGAAATTTTATTTTTATGGCCGGTAAGCACGGCGTCCGGTGGATGCAGGGGGTTGCAGGGTGCGCGTCGGGGCCAGACGGAACGAAGGAGAGAGGAGGATTCCTTCTCGTTTCCTCCAACTTTTTTTCCACGTTTCCTCTATCCTCGTTTCGCCACCAACGACAGCCACCGTGTATTTTATCCCTTTCCCTCTTTCGCGTTTTTTCCCCTCTTTGGCCTGGCTGTACGCTGCCGCGTAGCCCGGCCACTTTATTCACTACGTCCTTTTAATTCAATAGCTACCCTTTTTATAAGGTAGCGGCCGCCGAGCGAAGACGGAAGTCGGCCGCGTCGCTTCCAACGTCAACCACGGGACAATATGCCAGCGATCGCTTCGCTTGCATACCCATCGACGCAACCTTGTTCTTGAACTTTTCTTGGCCTTAAATATGCGAACAGTCGACCAAACTTTGGAATTGTCTATTGCATCCGTTTATCGCGATTCAATGGAGATTCAATGTTTAGTTTGCCGTAATGCTTGGAAGATGGCGATTACCATCGACGAGGATTGAATCTCGAACACTTGAGATCATGGGGACTTTAGAAAGATTTCATATTATTGAGAGGGGTTGTTACGCGCAACGGCGTAGGCAGAAATGGTTATAAGCGCGTTAAAAGCAAGTAGATTGAGACCCTGGTACGTTCATGCTAGACTATTGTAGTCTGGCGTTACAACGTCGTCGTGTGTTTAACTTATTGATTAGCATCCTCACGCATCTTCCTGGTATGGCGTGACATGATGCTACACGATCTACATACGTATTCTTGTGGATGAATTACCATTGTTATCTCTGGGATTACAGTAGCAAGTAAGTTGCCTGTTAGGTCCAGCAGATCTTTTTTTTTTTTTTGTGCCACGATACTTTGCTTCTTGGATTCTACGTGATAACAAATGATAGCATTGTACGAATGTTACGGAAATCAATGTATAATTATCGTGACAAATGTTCGGGATAAAGTACGTTAGGCGCAACTACTGATTAGGTGCAAGCTGAAATAAAAAGGATTTGCGGATGCAAATTAAAATTATTTTATTCTTCGTTACGAATGCTTCGCTTCTTTATCTTATAAATGTTATTACAAATATTCAATTGCATCGTTTATGTAGCATGAAAAATGGTAGAGGAAAAAGAAACATTGAAACGCTTTATTTCCCGAACGTCGAAGCGAAAATTCATACTTGTCCAGCGGCGTGCGTCACCGGGAACGGTTATTTCAGTGTAGAAATAAGTTCGTAATAAACGTTGAAATACTACGCGCCGACAAATAACCGAAATTCGTTTTTGTCAGAATAACGATGCAGTTAATCGTTGTTGCTTTGTCGACGATCGCACGCGCAACTTACCATCGATGCGCGCTGGAATTTAAAAAAAAAAAGGAAGAAAGACGGTTACTGTGGAAAAAACAATTAAACGCGATAAAAAATTTCGAAGACAAATTACGATCTCTCGAAGAAGAAGGAAATTTTGCAGAAATGCCACGCGCAGATACCAAGAAGCCATATTGCTTCCGGAAGGGGCGGATGTCAAAGAAATTTAATAAACACGGCAGAAACGCTTCATCGTTCGACTATTCGGCATTCTTGCATTAATATGAAGATAATTTACAGCGTAGAGTTAATATCCGAGACGTACTGCTTTCGAAGTGGCTCGTCGACAGGCCGAACCACACAGGCAGAAATTAGACATTGAAATTAATCTGTTCGTCTGATTTTTTAAATTCGCGAGGGTAACGCGCGAGCGTACACCTTAATTCTGCGAGATCTTTGGGGGAAAAAAAAAAGAAAAGAAAAAGAAAAAGAAAGACATTCGTGTTAACACATGGGAATACATGGATAATGGTATTAAAGATTAATTAACGTCGGTGGTGCATAGTATTCGATCACTAGTCGAGCGAGAACGGCGAGAAATGTTGGAGCGCCGTGCGGCGATGTGCGTGGTCGAACAAACGCTGACTGTCCATGGAAAATGGTGTAACCAGTGGTTCGCTTGGCTCCTACGCTTCCAAAAATACGCTGGAATTCTCCGGTTTAATGAAACAGACATAACCAGAGAATGCACGGCGGGATTCGTGCGCGCACCACAGGAATTCTTCGGCTACAACGCAATTGTATATTTCAAATATCCGCCGTTTGCAGTTTTTATTCTCGGCCACCAGCTACATTAACTTTCCGCGACTAGTTGATTATCGGTTAATTATTGTTACAATTGTGTTCCGGCAGCTCGATTACCTAGGTTCGATGCACCTTTAGAGGGAAAATACGAAATATAAATTGTCAGAAGGAGAATGTTATAATAGCCGAACGATCGTTTAATCAAGATTGCCGTCCTTCCAGAGAATTCGTCGAACGTATTTCGAACGACCGGCAAGAATAAAAAATTTCGAGTAGCTCGGATCGATTGAATCAGACGTATTTTTAACTTCGAGGCTAACGTTCAAATCGGAGTATCTATATTTTTGTTTAATTTTCTCATTGCCTTCTCCTCCCTCGTTTTGTTTCTTTAAACGATAGAAGAGACGAGAATTGCAACGATGGCAACACGCGAAACACTTGGGCGGCGGAAACACGCAGAGGAGGCATATGTGCCTGTAGGCGATCGATTTTAAACAGGCGAGACGAGCAGCGGCAAATTGACAATGTGTCGAATGCAGACTACCGATGCCCCTGGCTAAAACTACCCTTCCGTATTGCGAGATCGAGGTTCGTTTTAGGTGTAACACATCACGCGTTTTCCGAAAAGACTCCGTGTCGTGAATTCTTTATCTTTTTCCCGACGTAGGATTTCTTTTAACGTTACTTCGACACAACAACGGAAATTTTACCCCCTAAATTATTCACTAAAGTAGTGACTAATTTCGTAACCAATTTCATAGACCACTCATATTTATTCCGAGGCATTTTCTCGAGTATCGAGTCCAGATTGCCTATCGAGGAAACAGACGCTCGAACAAGCGAACCAGAATACTCGATCAATTCCATAGATATCATTTCCAAGCGATTCTTTGAAGTCGAACCACCACTGACAACGAACCGGCGCATGAAATGAAAATTGAAGGGAAAAGGGGACAGTAGCGTTCTGCGGACAGATTCGTTTGGACAAACGAAATCTCTGTCCTCTGTCTAGTTAATTTTTCCGTCGTAGAACTCGTGCAGTTTCATCCTCCAAATATTCGACGAAGCAGAAGGCGAATGCTCAGGCTCACCCACCTGGGCCCACACGCCTGTGGAAGTAATACCACTTTCGCGACGCACCGTGCGCCCCGCCTGTTCCAATTGGAACAACGTGCACGGGCAACAGGCGACACACAGGTAGACAGGAATTTCTGATATTACATACCAGAAGCCGGTATGCCCCCATAACAATCCCGAGGGAGTGTACGAGGTTCTCCACATACGCCAGACATATTCCACGTCTAGCACGCCTCCCCGACTCTCGTCACTGTCTGTCTCCTGCTCGCTACAAATAGGCAACTGTTCCGCGTCTATCTCGCTCTCTTTCTCTCCCTTTCCGCCTCTCTCTGAGACTCGTTCTTGTCATCCTCGTTCGTGTTTCCCTTCTACCCTGTTCGATTTCAATCCTCCATAATCGCTTGGCGAACTCGTCACGTCTTTAACGACGGAGAAGCCACTCCAATAAAAGACCTCTTCTCGACCTTTCGAGGCAAGGAGAAAGTTCCTATCGAAGTCGGAAGGAGCGTTACACTTACCCGAAAGATCTCTAAACGAACGTAAGTTGGATTCGGTGGACGATCAACTCGCTTACGAGTCGTTTTAAAATATTAGCATCGCGCCCGTTATGGGACTTCTGTATAACCAGCAATGTCTACAACGTCGAACGCTTTAAACGCGATTACCGTAACCGGTTCCTCGATGAACAGGGTATAATTAGTTTAAGTAATTCCGTTTTATTAAAAGAAGTATGGTCGAACGGTACATGGAAAAGTAAAACGAATATGCCTATCGGTCGCCAATCTTCGTCTTGATTCGTTTGATTCGTTTGATTCGTTTGATTCGTTGACCGAAGAATTTCTAAATTAGAAATTTTAACGAATAGTTTTGATCTTCGTGAATGTAACGTACGACACGCTTTACCTCGAAAGCATAGGGAATCCTGAAATAAAGAAATTATTATGTTCAAAAAATTGGCATTCGAGTTGCTTCGTCTCTTATAACTAACGAGTTAACGTTTAAACGCGTTGAATTGAACATTTCGGTAAACAGTATACGTGTATAGAACGCAACACGGGGCAGTTTTAATTGCATGAAAACGCGAGCACCAGGTGACTGGCCAGAAACGTTAAAAATTAGATTTGAGATCCAAACACCTGAAAACGGCTGGTTTCTTTGCAAGTTTGAGAGACGGTCGGAGCCTAATCGTGATTTGTCAATGGAGTGTTTTAAACGCACGACATCTGCTCACTTATCACGAAAATGGGCTGCATGTTGAGATAGGTCGTTCCACAAGGATTTAGTGCCTTCGTTAAGCCGTAAGCTTCATTCAATTTTCTCCAATTTGTGGCAATTTGTGCTTACAGCACCCACATGCTCTCGTGCCCCCACTCTTTAACACCGAGCCTCGGACGAGAGTGTGAACGTGCGCGCGCGTGTGCATACACACACACACACATACACACACACACACACACATACATTCACACGCGAACACATGCAAACACGGATGTACACGTACACAGTTGCAGAGAAATGGTCCTCCAGCGAAATTCATTCTATGCGTGCACTTCTCCAGTTGGAACACTTGAAAACTCTTTCCAATGCCGGTTTTCCGAAATGCCTGGCCGCCTATACACGATTACAGTTGATCGCTGAAAGCTTTCGCCCGATAGATTTTCATGAAACCGATGCCCGATTATATTACCACCACGTGCAACTTGAAAGACTACTTGTTACGCGCTTCTCGTCGCGCTCTCTTTTTCTCCCGACCGGATATTCGTTGAATTTTCCTGCGTTTCGATACCATCTCTCTCTCTCATTATTATTTGCAATAACTGCGATCTTTCGTTCATCCTGTTTCTGTATTGAATTTTCCGTTTTTTCTTCTTCTTTTTTTTTTTTTTTTTTTTTTTCGATTGGAGAATATGGACGAATCGTACTGCAGCGATATCGTCCATTCAGGATTATAACTGGCGTCATAAAATATCGAAAAACAGATTCTGGGTCAGTCAAAGTCGATATGTCAATTTACCATCTACCCACTGCCTTCTTGATAGTTTCCAACGGTGCAAATTAATTCATAGCTCTCTTTGAAAGAAAAACGTATAGTGCTCACCTACTATCATAAAATTATGAAAGTAGAGCACATTTACAGCTGATCTTTAATTCATTGCTAGACACCGAGTGATTGTAACCAAATCTACGCCACTCGGCATATTTCAAATGCATACGCGTTTCGATTATAAAATTAATAATTGTTAAGCCATACTGCAACTTGAAGCACAATTCTTCTACCGTAAAACCTATAAAAAAAGAAAAAGAAACATCTACACTTGTATCTTCCAGTTGTCTTCAATTTCAATCGAACTGAAACGATTTCAATAGCACCGAGCGAATGAAATTACGCAACAGAAATGTAGGCAGCACCAGAGAAGCACAGCGGAGATGCACGCAATTACCGCGGAGCGAAACACGTCGAAGTGCAAATTTTGATTTTGCTGGCTGGTTTTCGCTCTTTCGATTCGAAACTCCGGGCCACCCCACTAACGAAATCAACGCGTAGCGAACGCGGCCCAGTCCGAGCACGGTTTATCGAATGAACTTTTTAATAAATCGTCTAGCTGGCGTCCGTGTGGACTTTGCAGGGTCGTACCAGGCCGCGAGGCGGATTCTGGCGAACGACGAGAGCGCGCGATTCCGAATAGCTACACGCGTGCTTAAACCTTTGTTGCAGAGAGAAGTACGGACTCTCTCTCAAGTACCATTGCGAAATTATTACATTCTAGTGGGGTAGATATTAGCTCCGCGCGTATGCTTTCATTAGACGTTACCTTCGAGCGTTTCAATTTAACGCGGAAACCACCCCTCAGTCTCGTTCACAGGTCTATAATATCCGACCAGGCACTTGCCGACTCTCTAGCGTGCTTCATTTGGACGTCGATCGAGTTCCAGCCATATCTCACATTCCAGTTACGGCTACCAACGAGTTTCCGAACGGCGATGCCACGTTTCTGCAAATATTTTGCCACTCGACGCGGCCGGCTTTTGCTTAATTGCCGAATCTGCCGGTGCACGCCGTTTACGCGAGGTCGCTTTTCACCGCGATCGACGGTTCGCAGTTGCTTTCGACCGAGCGAGCGTCTTCCCGATCATCACCAGCCAGTCCACGGAATCGGCTTTCCATTCTCCGATTCACCGCGCATTCGTTTGAGTTTGCACGTTTGATCTCGAATCGCGCCGGGTTTGTGAATTTTGCATAGATTTAATTGAGTGGTCGGATCTCGTTGATCCAGTGGATTGTTGTTTTAAGGGAAAAATGATGAATTGACCGAATAAACGATTTTGTTTATACACACGCGTATCACACCGTAGCAAAGTTGTCGAATATTATAGATTTTCATTAAGAAGATTTTTGCTGCGTTTTTGCCAGACCGGTTTACAACGTTCATCCTCTGATACGCGCGAAACTTTCGAGTATCATAAATTTACGTTTGGAAAGTTTTTATTCGGAAGAGGATTTAAGGTTGATTAAGGTCTGGTATATAAATTGATTCGATTAGCGGAAGTATTTTATGATGCACGCATTTGTTAAAAATCTATATGCTGGTATTTTATTCCGGGTGAAAATGAAGCAAGGACGTATAAAGGGATTTTAATCGAGACTTTCGAAATTAATTGTCCCAAGTTTCTAAACTTTCGTCTATAACTTTCTATCTTTCTGTCTTTTTTCCCCCCTTCTGATATTAATTGGTAGCTAAGAATGTTATTGAAAACGTGCCAGCAGCTTGATTATTTCAGCCTCGTAATTGTATTCGCTGGTGGCCTTCAGCTGCGAGCATTTTTGCGAACGAGAACTCTGCCTGCTTAATCCACCCCTGAGAATCGTTCGACGGAAACTTGTGGTCGGGCCTCTTCTTGTGTATGTCCAAAGTTTAATTAGTTTTTAGAATGTATTGAGCGACGGAGGGACAGGTTAAGTTCGGTGCAAGTTCTAGTGGCGGGACAATTTTACCGGGAAGTTTTTCAATTTTCTCAACTCACCGACTATTCCCGGAAAGGATCGGGGACGTCTCGACGCTTCTCTCGTTATCCCAGATTTGTTTATCGTTATCTGAAAGAATCCGAGCAGATGGCTGAAACTTTCTAAGAAATGTTCCATTTTCCGATCGACATCGATATTCGTTGATAACATTAATCGACACCCTCGCCAACCTTTCGATTAATTAAATTTGACGCGCAATATACTTTGTACGTTTTACAATAATTATAATTGTCAAGTAACGATTTTTTTCTTTTTTTTTTTTTTTTTTGACTCTGCTGCAATGCTGATTGAGATCTGAAAACGATATGCAAAGTCCTTAATATTTCTCTACGATTTCTATATTCTGGGGAAAAAAATAAGAGACGAAAGGGAAAGAGCAGTAGGTAGAAACCAGGCACGGGATACACAGAAAGAAAGTTTTGTTTAATAATTGGAAAGTTGAGGGTAGAGTAGAGATGATGGGACAACATCTGCCGAAGAATTTTCTTCGTTGAGACATAAAATAATAATTCTAAAGAGTTTTGGATAGTTTGTTCCAAGGATAGGGAATAGTTTTAACTTGAGAATTTTCATTGGTTCGGATAAAAATACGCGAAACTCGATTACGGTACAGCCTCTTTAGATTTGTCTCCCGCCTCTCTCGGTTTTTCTTTATCTCAATTTCATCTTCCGTTTCCCTCGTCCTCGGCCTGAGTTGGTTCCATCTTTCTTTCTCTCTCTCTCTCTTTGTCTAACTGAGCCAAGACTTCGTTAATGGAAATTGATTACCGCAAGAAGACGATATCTAAATCACGTTGTTCTCTCTTCTAGTACGTCCAAACTTTATCCCCCTCCATCTACGGGTCGCAATTCTTTACCCGACAATTTTCTTTCGCGATAATCACCTCGACGTATACCAGACGGATTTTCTCCAACTGGTATCTTTGCACTTCCGAATTCTCCATTTGAAATTGAAATAATTGTTTAATTGGTTAATCCCGGCACGATTGAAAAACAATTTATTACATTCTAAATGACGTGATTATTGATCTAGTTGTGGTATGCAGTATCGCTTCGAAATGCGATATTAATGTAAATTTAACAATGTGAATTATCTTGTTTTATTCGACTGTGATTTACTGCGAAGCTCGTTCCGGCTATTTGTTATAAAATATAATCAGTGAATTTTAGCCATAATAGCCAGAATTTTCGAACCACATGAACGCATAATCGCACGTGTAGAGAATTATGTAAAATTTATCCGAATCTCGAAATTTCCTTCTACCGGGGTCCTTCTGTTTTCTTCTTTTATCAAATTCGATGCTACAGCAACCATTCCTAAGTGTACCATATTCGACATAAATAACTGCAGTTAAAATTGTACGATGAATCTACATGTTCTTAGCAATTTGCAAGGGAAGGAAATCGGGAAGTGGTAATTTTGACGGACTTTTTTGACGATAGTTGGTAATTTAATCGATTGAAAAATCTCTAGATCACCATAAAAGGCTGTCATCAAAAATCCTTTCAAAGAAGATACTATTTTCGAGAGGTTTTGACTAACGAGCCGCGTTTGCAGTTCTATAGAAGCACGGATTGCGTGCTTCTGTAGCGGATTAAGGGCGAGACACATCAGTATGGGCGATAGAGTCGATTTTAAACTCGTCACAAGTGGATTTAGCACCTTCCCTGGACTATGCAGCCGCCGACGCGGCGTCGCCGAGACCATGCAAGCTGTTATCCAGCAAGTCGGTATTCTTGATCCCGTTCCGCGGTGAGCTCTGGACTTACTGCTAAAACGTGGGAAGATTTACTTGGAAACTTAAGTCCTGGCTAAAGATTTATTACCGGCCTCTCATATCTTTGAATTCTTGACTACTGCTGTGCGCACACCGATGCAATGTTCTGCATTTTGATGTCCTTTTGCAACTATCACGATACAGGACAAAGCAAGCGTCCCCGTCTTCGCAAGTAAACGCGTTTCTGTCGCCTCGAAGTTAACAATAACGTTAACTATAATGTTGTAACAATTTTAATTAGAACGTCGACGTACGGACAGCTTTCTGTCCGTTAAATACGAAACAACATAAATGAAACTATATTTAAGAATAAGACAGGCACGAGATAATGATAATAACGTAACTTGAAAATGACCCTCGCTAAACAGATCTGGTTTCTACGATTCTCTCGTTTCTCAATTGTACAGCACTTTCAAAGATCTTACAGGTATATAATATATATTACATAATAATATATTACATAAGCATTCACTCATCCACACGAACTTTTACTGCCGCGTGATGAATAAATTGTTTCTAATTTTATTTATTCAATCTATTTGTCTCGGCTACGGCGATTTAAAATTTAATTATCGGAGAATCTAGCTGACCGAATCAAAATCCAACTGCGCTTCGTACTTTCTTTATTTCTTGGATTATATTCGAAGGAAGATAATAAAGTAGGAAACAGATGTAGACGATTTATCATGGAACGATCGACCACATACAAAATATAACCCTGTCTATGCGATAGCAAATCGCGATACCATGTTTTTCCCATGACTGTTCGAACGTCGATGATCCTATAGACCGTTTTCCTAGGGACAGTCGCTTCCTCCGACTTGACTTTGTGAACATTTCACGTCCGAAGCCCCAATTAAGTAGAATGACTGACCCATCCTAGATGTCGAGAATCTACTGACTGGCGATCGCTTCCAGAAATCGTTCGACGAACATGGACATAACTTTATCGGTTGACGCGTGTTTACGGGGCGCACCCTGACCGGGGTTGGCCCATTGTTTGCCCTGTGAAGCGCACGCAACGCGGAATCATCCCTTGACGCGTGACTTACGTGCCTGTAAAGCCAAACACAATCGGACGGGTCGCGTATGAATACGTATACTTTGCGCAAGATTCACGCGATGAGTGGTCAAGTTGCACGATTGAAGGGAACTTGGGCTTCCTGGAATGAGAGAGCATGTTGTTAAAAGTGAAACTGTGTTTAATCAAAGAACGATTATGCCATAAAAGAAAGTTTTGATTACTAGAGGCAGTAAAGTGGTCAAAGTGACTAGCTCATAGTTTTCCATGGTAATTTCATAAATTTATTGATTCGAGCGATTTTCGCTCAAGTACATGTATGAGTTTATTCGACCGCAGGCAAGAAATAGGATCACATTTTTCCATATTTAATAAGGTAGCAGTTTTAAAATTTAGTACGTTGTCAATTACTCTTAAGGCAAAATACATATTTTCCTGTCGTCTTTATAATTCAAAGATATTACTCGTTATAAGATTAAAATAGCGATGAAGATATTCAAATTTCGAAGATATTGAAATTCTGTTTTCCCCCCCCCCCCCATTTAACGTAACGTTCTTTTCATTTTCAGGTAATTTATATTAGCATGTTCCTTTTAATATCCTTTAATATCCTTTTCGAATAACAAAGTGACATTAAAACAAAAAAAAAAAAAAAAAGAGAAAAGAAACAACAAAAATGTACTTTTATATATATATATAGTATCTTTCTCGAATCTACGATATCTACTAGTATCTATGCAAGTATTTATCTACAACTAAATAATCTTGTTTCGTGCAATTTATTCGTGACTAGGATTCTCTTCGATGTTTGAAGAATGTTTAAGGTTTGGAGGATGATAGGTAACAGATAAATATTGCAGATATAAATTGTCTCATTTTAGCGATCGTTTGGGGGTAATCTTAGGACTTGCGGTTCCTCGATACGCGCGCTACGTTCAACTTCGATTCGGCTCGAACTCGCTATGTACGTCCCCGTGTTATAGGACGACCAGCTACCCCATTGGATTAGGAGACCCCATAGAGGGAAAAATGTAATATAAAAGGCTTACCGGCTAAGCTGTTAATATGTTGTAGGACGATGTGTCCGAGCGGGAACTATGTATATATTACACTACTCAAACATATGTCTTTTCTGATCGTGTTTGCGTAGGGAATACAGAGGTTGCGGAGACGCTGTGGATCGTTCGATTTCGACTACGATCAACAAATGACTCTTTGATTCTACAGGATGAACGACGTTCCGATAGCAACACTGCGGTTAATAGACAAATTTTAAAAATATGTCTCATACACTCTGCTCGCTACAAGTTTGAAATCATTCTTTTAATCTACCGTTAATATCGTGTTATTATTAATCCGAAATTAATTCCGGTGGTGATGAATAAAAGTTTCATTTTCATTGACTGATCTTTCAACGATGAAATTTTCAGCTAAATCTATTTTAATTCCTCGGATTCGGTAGAATACGTGATGGTCGCAAACTTTTGACTAATGAATTCTACAAATCAGGAATGGAAATACTTACACATGGGAACAAATACATACGTTTTATGGATCTTTGAGCGGCCTAATTCCGAGCTAACTTTATATTCGCTTGTTCAATACTACCGAAACATATTAGTAATTCCATACTTTTGACCATGTACACTGCAAGTTGTATTTTCAAACGATCTTCCATAGGATAAAGGTATTATCAGATTTTTAGCGGATTATTGTTACAAGCGTTAAATTAATGAAATGAAACGATATGATCGTGTCCTCGCGATCTATAATCATGCTGTCGCTTAGAATCGCCATCAGTCGCAGCGAAAGATGCTTATCGAGCTAAACAGAGGCTCGGTGTAGACAACACTTAATATATTTGCGTTTGAATTACGCCCTTACCGATGGCGGCGAAGAAGCAAAAGGGGAAAACGGGACGAGCTGCGAGACCAACGTTTGCCACGTGCCGCCACGTGGCCGAAAAACTAATTGAGATATGAAATTTATTTGGCACTGTGATGTCAGATTCAATATTCTCGATGAAAACTTTGCATCGTGTGCGAGCATTTCGAAATGGCCGTTTATTTATCTGTTTATTAGTCATTTCGAATACTTTTTTTTTTTTTTTTTTTTTTTTAGAAAACGGAATCAGGTTAATTGCAAGTCGGATATATTTATTTATACTTTAGGTTTTCGACGAATAGCGCATAATTTGAATAACGTTATTTATTAACAACGGAGCTACTATTTATTTCGACGAGATGCACAGAAATGTAAAGAATAATCGTTCGCGTGAACTTTCATCGAACGGATGAACTCTGATCGGAATATTCGTCGCAACGGGTTTACGTTCTCTTCTGGCTGGAAACCGCCATCGAGCAACGATAAATAACAATATCAAGCTCGTTGTACCGCTCATAAAACTGTGACGAAGCTGGCGGCGTGTGTCGGTCCTTGGACGCCTCACCGACGAAGGGCCTGGAAAAAGCCGACAAATTCCCCTCTTCGGTCGAACGATCAAAAATTCACGGTGTGATTAAAAGGAAGCCCGACAGTACACGGTCCATTCTGTCTATTCACCTCTCTCGCTGTCCTTTTAACTCGACCACCTTTGCGCGTAAGATCGACAAGACAGACATCGCATCGTAGCCATCGAAAGGATCGCGCGTCGCTGCGTGCAATGCTTCTCCTGCGAGCAAGAGAGAAAGATAGAAAGGCGAAAGATATCGTTCGCTATTTTGGCGCGCAAAATTAATCGTCGCCGCTCTGTCATTTCGATTTTGATCTTAACGGGCGAGTGCAGCCAGGCGTTATACGAGGCCGCTCGATATAGGTAGCAATCCGGCAGTCTGCAGTTAATTTAGAGGCCATTTCCTCTGTAAATAGCCAATAAAAGCACGGTGCGCGTTCGCGCTCCAACTCGCTCGCGCCCGCGTTCACCCCCTCGGCTACGAAGGGGTAGGTAGGTGAAACGACGACGAGAGGGGTCGATGTCGAGGAGGGACGGGAGCGAGACGGGACGCAATATTATAAAATTTAATGTCTTGGTTTACGGGCCGCGGAGCCGGCTATAACCTCGCCCCGATATTTACTGGGCAATCGCGAGGCTATATTGTACGCCGATCCAAACCAACCCGCCCTCTTACACCCTCTCGTCCGACTTTCGCCGTTGTTTCACGTTATTTCGCGCTCGACCTTTCCCGATCGGCTTTCCGATTAGGTCTTCCAACCATCGAAGGTCGTTTCGCAGACAGATTTTTGCCAGAGTAGAATCGGACTCTGCGATCCAGCTTCCAATTGAGTTCGCTACAGGCTTCCATTGGTTCGTTCGGAAAGTTGGCAACGATCGGCAAATTGTGGTTCGACCGGATCGGAACCATAATGAGGAAAAGCTGTGGCAAGCTGGACTTTTGCGGCGATGCTGAATTTGAGGATTGATTTTGTTCCGGATGGCTGTTTTCTAAATCGAGAAGTTGAAATGGTAAAGGTAAGTGAAATGTATACACTGTATGTGTATAGTGAGTCGCACAAGTATTCGGATGCTTCCAATCGAATTTCAAAAATGACGACGTATGTCGGAATTACTAAGCTTAATTAATTAGCGTTCTCATTGATAAGAACGTTGAAACCTATCCTAAAGAGTATCCTAAAGAGATAGGAATCGTTGAGAGTTGGCAATTAGTGGATGGTCCTTTGAAATAACCCTGATAGGGGTTGAAAGTTTCCCGCGATTCGGTTCTGATCTAATCGCGTATCGGCGTATTATGCTATCGATGTTTATTTAGAAATAGAATTAAAGTCAACGAAAAGGAGCGCAATTGATTTCTAATTGACAACACAGCTACGATACATAAAAAGTCTACGCTTTACTTGGACGTCATACAGAGAGAAGGGACGGTAAGAGCGAAGAAAGAAAAAGTGTGTATACCCTGGACGAATAAGGAGACTTTCGCAACCCTGTGCAAGCAGTGTTTTGCGTGGACGCGACGTTGAGAAAACTAACGACGGAGCTGGATAAGAGATATCGTTTCCGACGAAGAACGGACAAAAACTAGTCTTTGAGTTTACCTAGAACATTTTTCTCTCTTTTTTCGAACGTAAGCACTTTTACTTTTCTTTGAAAAAAAAAAAAAAAAAAAAAAAAAAAAATTGAAAAACGAAAGAATAGGACGACGCGACGTTTGAAGTGAAAAATAAATGAAACCAACAAGCGCACGTTACATACGTACAACATTTAATGCAGAAGGTAAAGAAACATCGATAAGAATAATATCGTGAGCGTAAACTTGCAAACGTGTGTTGGCCTGAAACAATATTTAGCAGCCGAAGCAAACGTTCTCTAAACATTGGCAACTTCTCGCTCGATTTACCTGTACCTCGGTGGTTCCGAGGCTACTCCGTCAATCAATCGTAGCGGAGCAAACTTTCTTGCACGTGCAGTGTCCACGAGCAGAACCAGCGGATTCATTATCGGTCATTTAGTTGGTCAGCTGGCCGAGGCGAGGAAGCGTTATAGAGAGAAAAGTTGGCCGATCCCGGGTCCCTTAATTTTTTATTATGCCGCGGTATAACGCGGTTTCGGGAGGCTGAGATGTTTACCGTGATATAATGGCTGGTGCAAAGGGTTTTTCCGTGCGACGCGGCCTCGAAAAGCAACCGTTTATCTGTGTGGCTGTTTCTCTATGTACGTATAGAGGTGCGTTGTATTCGTAGGTGGAACGATATACGTAGGTAGGGCGCACGGAAGGATCTATCTCTGCCGGATAGTCCGGGTGGCTGCTCTTTCTCCGTATCAGCACGGGCTGCTAGGTAGTTGGGTGTAGGCCCCGCACATAGAAACGGCGAAACACAAGACATGGCGGAGGAGAAGCCGGGAGGAAGAGGCAGAGCAGTAGCTGGAGGGAAAGGGCGGCCGAGGTAGCGACGTCACCACGGAAATCAAGAGTAATGCCAACACGAAACTGCACTACCCCTCGCACACCCTTGCCAACCTCTCTCCTTTCTCGCACCATTCGTTCTATATCTTTCTCATTTCACCGCTGTCCCTCTTGCACACAACTCCTTTCTCTCTGTCTTTTGTTTCGCCTTCTCCTTTCCTATGTTTCCTCCTTTCCTTCTCTCTCTCTCTCTCTCTCTCTCTCTCTCTCTCTCTCTCTCTCTCGTTCGTGCTCGCTCGCTTCGCCCTCTACCACGATGCTACTCTTCCCTAGTCTCGAACCACCCTCCTGCCGCCTTCGCATTTCACCTCCCGATCTCACCTATCCCTGGGGAATAACCCCCTTACAGTTCGTGCTATATGGAGCGGCACCGGCGAATAGAAGAGCGACAGAAAGCATACCGGCTATATACGAACTCGAGCCCGCGACTACGGATACGCTCGAATCCAAGAATTCCGCTCCTTTTCGCGTTTCTTCTCTCTTACACACCCCCTCCCCCTTTCCCGCCTCCTGTTCGCGAAAGCAACTCGGCCCGTGTATCGCGCGAGGTAATGCGCGCATCCTTGAAAGCCCGTTGACGGTGACTAGCTTCGAGGGTTGGGACGAGATTTGTAAAAATAATGCTTCGCGTTGACTAAGAACCGTGAAAGATCGAGAAAGATCCAAGAAGCAAGAAGCTGCGACGTAAGAAATTTATAAAATTGCTCATGGATGAATTTTTGATTGATTTTCACTCCCAATCGGACATTATATCTTCTTTCCCTCTTGTCAAAATGTTGCGAACCAAACTGTTTGCCGAAGTAGTCGTTTATCCGTTGCTTACCTAATTGCTAATCTCACTTACGCTGCATCAGACAGAGCTTGTACTTTGATAAATTATAAAATTAATCAAGAATTTCAATAATAATTGAATAATTTTGTTTCAGCTTTCCATATCGAGCGACATTGTTTCGTATAAGTTCTGAAAGCCAGACGTCGGGACAGACGTCAACATCGCGTTTGGATTTCACAGGATTACTCGAAAATGTACATGGTTTTTCGGTGTTCGGTGTTCAGTGGGCAATCGATGATCGTAAAGTTGCAGAACTGACCTCGATGATCTCAGGTCGGAAAACGAAAGCGAACTGGTTTCTCGCCAAAATCCCACTCGTGAAAATGTGGCCATTCGTATGATCGGCCGTATCTGTGCATCCCCTATAACGGCCCCTAGAAACGTCTTTTAATATACACTATATCTTCGAAGGGCCCGGGGATTTCCCTTCGTTTACCCGACCGACAAAATACACAAGTTGCTCGTCTTAAATCCGTCATTACACGCGTATTAACCTCGTTCGCCGTTCCCTTTCGTCGCTTTTTCGTTCGTAATCACTTGCACTTTTTTTTTTCTTTTTTTATTGCAAGATAAATTCCCATTTTTTATTCAATCCATTTTTGTTCTTTGATGTTTTATTCTTGTGTTAGTTTTGTTCTTGTTGTTCGACGAAGGATTATTTTAACCAATTGCGGTGTTCAAATATGAGATTGGAAAACTAAAGTTAGTCTATCGTTGACATTCCTTCTTTTTTTTTTTTTTTTCATTTCGACAATATTCTTTATAGGAAATCGATATTAGTGGCGATAAACGTTCAGGAATAGACGTGTCACAAATACTCGCAAGAAAATTACAAAGAACGTGGATCAACTATCTGTCGAGTTTTTTCCCCAGAATCGTCGTTTACTTTTGGTGCTTGCGCTACTTGATTCAACGCAGACAAAGAGTACGAGCAGCCTATATCGCAGCTTATTCTCGGCTTATATCGCAGCAGATTAAATTAATTTCGTTCGATTAATTGGTAGTTAAGACGTTTAGTGCCAAGCGAAAGAGTTTAGTCGCTGTCTTCCACCCTTGCTCCTAATTCTATGGCGTTGCGCTCTCTTTCGCTCGAACTTTTGTCACGCTATCATATCCCCTGTTTGTCTTTCCCGTCTGTGTCGAATTAACTTCCAAACGACCGATGAATTCCTAGAAACATGTGCAAGTCGACCTTGAAAACTTGTAACGGACAAAGAACGGGCGATAAGGGAAGTAGGAAAAACGCCACGGCTTGATTGACTCAGTTTTATTTACATAACATTAATACATGGCATAACAATACTTTTATACAAGATATTTTAAGCTTATAGAATACTTTGCCGATCCGCGATAAATACACGTACTAACGATACACGTCTACGAAATCCTATGGTAATTAAGTACACACGATATTTACACTAATTGTTACTTACGTAAAAAAAAGTTACCGATAGTTTTTTAGAGCGATGAAATGGAAAATGATCAAATTGAATAAGATGATTTCAACAAAAAATTGCATGAAAATTAATATAAAATTATGTATATTAGAGCGCGAAAAAAATTTGATCCTACGGTCCTCTAGCAAATAAGATAACAAATATTTTTGAGCAAGTTTTGTAGGATAGATTAGGTAGATTTCTCTACGTCGCTGTTCGTCGATAAGATCTTTTTCTACGATACGACGATTTCTACCATATCAACATACGATATTCTCTAGTACGCATTACTTTATCGATATAAGTTTCGTCATATAAAAAGATCCATATGCGTTAATTGATGAACGGATTTTCATTTATAATTGAGTAATTATTTCGCAACTCGGACCTGATTAGATCCGCTAACCTTTCCATTGCCTGAAAAAGAAAAGTCACTACGTATATCGAACAATGGTAACTTTTGTAATTCAGTCGATATCGAGTAATTTGGACTAGTTTAATTGCAAGTTTGAATTTATCACATAGTTGGAACTTACCAAGTTCATTTCTTCGTAAGAAGCTTTGGAAAAACTTGCTCTAATAGCGTTGCATGGTTTGCTAGGATCTTTCATAAAGGCTGCACCAGGCGCCATTATGACACCCTCCGTGACTCCTCGCTGCATAATCATCTTCCATGTATCCTTAATGTCTCGAACTTTGATCCAGAGGAAGAAACCTCCCCTTGGTATCGTGAAATCTACTAAACCTGCAAAGTAGGCGATACATATTAACGCGCTACCGCTAATAAGGATAGCGTTACTAACCGTCGGGAATATTGAAATAATTTCCTTAGATTTGAGAGAGAAATAGTATTCAGATGCACGGCACGCGTTTAAAATAAAAATAACATCAACGATCGTGAAGATAATCGTGAATAAATAAGCTAATCGCAACTATAATAACCGCGATAAAGCTACTCGATTATTTTTCAAAATTACATTCAAAATTTAATTGAAATATTTGAATTAAAAGCAACTCAACGAGGAACTCTGAAGAAAATAAGCATATTCCGCGGTAACGATTATCCGCTATTTGAAAATTATACGAACCGTTCAAATGCTTTTCAGCGAGTGTGGCGATAATATCCCTTCGTTGTTTATAGAACCGCCTTATCCCCATGAAATGTTTCATCATTCCGTCGTATCCCCATAATTTCATCAGCTTGTACAGTATCACCTAGAAAGAACGGTTAGCCGTGAAGGAAACGTCCCTTCTTCGCCTTCGCGTATGATAAAAACCGTTCTGTGTTTACATTTGCGATAAGAACCGACACGCGCCACCGTTGATACAAGATGGGCATACGTCCAATGATAATTACGCGAAGCGTGCGAAGCGCTCCCGATATTTTTCACGCGATTTATCTTCGTACCAAAGAAATAATATTTACGTCTACAAAATGATACATAATAACCATCGACCATATCTTTACGAAGCGTGCAGTGACATATGTTTTATTGACGATCGGAATGGTATCGATGCATATTTTATACATATTTTTATGTATTCGCGCGTACATCGTCTTTGAAAAATTGCGATGATTGGAATTCGGCATCGCGCATCTTACGGCTTCTTTTGTCGCAACGTTATTAACCTCTGGCAAAAGTTCAAAGTTTTAATTCGGAATATAATTCCGATCTGTAGGTATATCATCGTTGAAATTACAATGAAACGATTCCAAGCATCGGAACGAGTACTAGAAATTTGTATAATCGAGGATTAGAAACTTTCCGTCGTGTTTTATCGTATTCTGATAAAATCACGATTAGAGGCGAAGCTTTGCGTGTTTTACCAACGGTGGAGAATGTTGGAAAGCTTTATGAGGTAGAAAGGCAACCCTACCAACCTGGGATAATGTAGTGGCATGGAGGTGACTGCTCTGCAAGTGGAGTTCTATACTGGCTATCAGCGGAGCCGCTGCTGTGATGAATCCCAACCTTAGACCGCTGCTGATCACTTTTGAGAATGAGTCCAATCTAATCACTCTGCCTTCCGTGTCCAACGATAAGAACGATTTTGGTTCCACCTGCGCACAACCCATTTCGCATGCTATCAAAAATTGTCCGCTATGGACAGTGACAATTATTCAAACTGTTATTTCAGGCAGTCGAACGTGGAATAACATTTAGTACGATTAATACAGAAACTAAATGATATTCTGTGTAATTGGTCGGAACGATAATTGATATTCACTCGACGATTTTATGGTTTTAACTATTTTGTCATACGTTTCGAGAGAGATTGAAATGCTCTATGAATTTATACCGACCAAAGGAATTAGAAAATTGCGTAAACATCGCAATATAATTATAATTCTTTTCGCGAAATTATATTTCGGGTTTTTAACAATTTCTCGACGTTTCGGATTTTGTGAATGGTAGGACTTTGAGTTCGACAAACGTAACTAACTGTAATTTCTCTTTGTAGTCCCATTGATAGCATTATCGTACTGTCCACTGCTCCCTTAACGTCAATATTTTTTTTCCCCAACATTTTGATTATCGTATGTTTGGTCAAACAATGCTGCAATCGCTTCCAATATCTTTACGCGATATTCACGAGTTATCACCAAAAGGAACAAATATTTTAAGGATTCGAGCGACACAGAAGAAAAATTAACGTCATGAAAACAGAAAATAAAAAGTGAATGTTTAGGAAATAGAACGCTTACCTCGTTGAAGTGCATGAAATGATAAGGATCGTCATCCAGGATCAGAAAGTTGTATTCGCACGCTATCCTGTAAATCTCCTTGCGCCTTTCCAACGGGATAATGACGCCCGTGGGATTCGATCCGGTGGCGTTTATGTACATTATTTTTGGCATTTTCTTGCCAGACAGCTCCCTGTTCCTCAACGTTTCCCTGAGAATCTCTGGAACCACACCGTGCTCATCCTGAGGGATCGGGATCAGCTCCACCTTATGCGGCGAGACCTGTGATCGAAAAACGATTTCCCTCGAATCTACGCTATCAATCGCCGCATAGTAAAAGTATGCTGAATTCGTTGTAGCGATCAAGCGCACCTCCGCGTTATATCCGCTATATCGCTGCTTATTTGTCAATTGGCCACGTAAAAATTGTAATTATTCGCCATGTGCGTACGTAATAACGAAGACCGTTTATCAGAGAGATTATGCGTCGAGCAAAGAGGGGGAAAGGCGTGTATTTATTGAAACGTACGACTTGACTTTTATGACTAGCTATACAACGACGAGGAAAGATATTTATTCCTGCAAATCTATCGATTATTGGCGTATCGATAAATCGGAATATAAGAAATCTTGCAATTATCTTGAAGCCACGAATGACTCGAGTTATTAATATTTCACACTTGGAAAGAAATTCTTTTTCAGGTCATCGTAAATATTTCATCAGCACAATAATTCGGATTATTCCGGATCTCTGATTTCTTCTTTTATCGCATGCGCGAGAATTTCGACGTTGCTTCGTATCTCTTACAGTTAACGCCCCGCGAATTAAATATTCTTTTAATTCCAATTTTTCTGTCGCTAATTTCAGAAAAAAAGAAAAGAGAGGGGGAGAGGGGGGAAACCATTAATTCTTTCTATATAACAAGAACGATACATCCCGAGAAGGAATCCTCTTATCCCGAATGAAAGAGGAGGAAACTTTGTTTCGATCTTCGAAATAATCTAATCGCGGAGTATTAAGAGAAACGCGATCGGGTGAAAAAATAGCCGAGAATTACTGACCACAACTTCCACGCCCGGATAAAAAGGATCGTGCACCAGGAGAGGATCGCCGGGGCCGAGTATGGCCTCGAGAGTTTTGCTTAATCCGTCCTGAGATCCAGAGACGATCACGATGTCACGGCTCTCCCACAAGGGTGGTGCGTGCGTCCTTCTCTGGAACTCCCTCAGGCTCTGAAACCAATTTAGTATTCAATGTCGTTAAACATATTGAAGGCAATTGCGTTATCTCAAAGTGAGAGGAAAAAAGTGAGAAAGAAGCGGTTCAACTACAAGCGTACGATTACTCACGCGTTTTTTTGATAAACGTAATCGTTATTCGAGCATAAATACCATTCAAGATGCTTATCGAGCGACAGGGATGTGACATTTCATAATCGTTTGGATATCTCTGTCTTCGATTTTCACTCTATGATCCACGAAACAGATGTGTTAACTTTCCTCCTCGTCATTACAGGCTATTTAGCATAGATTTAAAAAGAATCGTAATCTCACTCTTCGTAGCTACAGACTATTTAGAGCAGAGTCTAAAAAATGTTAATCTTTAACCTACATCGTTAAAAAAGATAGCACGTGTATTGGATCGAAGAGGATAATGCAACGATCTGGTAAGTCGAGGTACCAAATAACGTGGCAAAATTCGCATCTTTCTTTTTCTTTCTTTAGAGCCAAAATTCTAGAAACTTTCCAACGTGTCCAATTTCCAACGTGTCGATTGAGATTAAAAACGCAACAACGTCGGCATCGTCATTTTTACGTCATTCTATCGCGTACCGCGAAGCTTGCATATGGCATGGTTGTACAAAATAGCACAAAGATAGAGATCATTGGGCGAGGTATAACGAAAATTCTGCGGCTTGGCGATAACTCGCAATTGGAATCCATAAAACAAATTGCCGCGAGTGAAATCCAATTTTCAGTTACCTGAAGAAGCGGCGGGTAGCCCTGAGTAGGAATATACTGCAAAGCTGAACCCAATTCTCGCTCGTCAAGGGTGAAAGACGATCCATCTTTGAGTTTGATGGAGATCTCTGCGAAAGGGAAGGTTTCTTCGTTTGGCATACCCTCCGCTAACGAGACCACGTTCTTCGGCGCTGAATACGCTATTTTGGCTGAAAGACGCGCGAAAAGACATCGTTAGAAAACTGTCTGCCCAATTTTTCTCTTTTCTTTCTTTTCCCCCGCCAATGACAATAAATGGTGGTTTTTGACAAAAATCCTTATTTTATCTTCTTACTCAATTCCCTGGTAGTGGCCGATCTTCTACGTTTAGAGACTTCCGTCTTGAACGACGAATAATCCATCTCGAATTTTTCCCTCGTCTTGTGCATCCTCGTTCACTTTCCCTCGATGCACCAGGTTCGAACGTCAAATGGATGGAAAGCGAAACGACTGGCAAATAGCAAGTGAAACTATGGAAAAAATATGACTCTTTTTGCGACAAATCCCGATATGCCGGTAACAAACAAAACTTCCGGCCGGCGAACAGGAAACGCGAACGAATGGAAAAGAACAGAAACTAAAAATGGATCGTTTAATAACACATTCTTTTTCATGAAACACCAACGCTATTACCATCAACACTGACAGCGCGGCTCGTTTACCCAGCTTTTATATTTAGCGATAGCTTTGGTTGCGTCAGATAGCATTAACATATTCGAAAAGGAATACACGGGAATACATAGTAGCTGCTTCGACTATTTACCATTACTATCAACTACCAACATTCGTGTGACTGTTCAAATACAAGTATCTTTTAGGATGATGAAAATGCTTCGAAGATCGGGAAATTCTTTCACGGAATTCGTTCTAGGATGTTACAAACAATAGTCATCGATGCGAGATTACGACTAGCTGTAAACAATGGTGTTGTAACGAGTTCTGATATGCAAATAAGAATAAATCCTGTACGGGTGGATGATTCTTTGCATAAACGTTGATACTTTTGCAACGAAATGAACAAACCAAACATTTAATATATCAAGCGTCTTATTTTTACCGTTGGGAAAAACATTAGTCGATTAAAGTTGTTGAAGCGAAAGAAAAGAAAAGAAGAAAAAAAGAAAAAATAAGAAAATTGAACTTTGTTTATCACGAGTTAGCTCTAGACTCGTGACGGGAATTCTTTAAGTTTTTATAAATTTCGTATCGTAGATTACAAGAAGCAGGAATATTGGGGTTTTCGATCGTGCGTCGGATTTATCATAAACGTCTGACGAACTGTCATGATGT